>NC_143249.1:94848960-95152058 GCF_984573655.1 Nuphar pumila
GATTTAATGCTTTAAAAATTTGGTAACTTCCCCCTAAATAGAGGAGTTAAATGAGAGATTTTTGGTAAGGAGTTACATTAGACGTCTCTCTCTCTCTCTCTCTCTCTCTCACGGTGGTGGTCGACCTCCATTGTTGGACTGTGTGGACCTCCCTTGCTGAACGCGTGAACATCCATTATCGACGTGGGGTGCCACTCTAACGAAGAGAAGGGGTTGCAGCCTTGCCGTCGTGAGACTCCAAAGAGGTAAGGAGCATTGCTATTTGTATGTAAGTGGTTGATGCCTTGTTGCACATCTATGTTGCAATATCATGGAGTTTATGCGACAAGCACCACCTATATGTAGGTATGTTTAGGACCTCGAAACCCAGGTGGCATGAGCTGAAACACCTACTCGCCAATAGGTTAATATGTAGTGGTTCAGCCAATGGTTCTCACCCTTGGCCAACGTTGGAGCACTGTGGTGTTCTTTGTAAGGGCATTTTGTTCCTATGTGTATGCCTGGTGATATGTAGTACTCATATCAAAACCTACAGTTCGAATCTATGTAGGGAAATACATATATTTTTGGTGTGGGCGTTAGCCATGACGGATTCAAGATCGAAACAAAATTAAGTAGGCGAATGGCGTGGAACCTTAAGTATCTTGGATTAATATTTATGAAAATTATTGTTTGGTTGTAGTTTCTTGTTCAATACACCTTTCATACTTTGTGGATTGAATGGTCTTAATCAAGTCTGAAGTTATGTATACGTGATTGCTATTTCACATCATGGTAAAATAAAGATATATCATTCCTATTGGGCAATTCGATTGGATTTGATGTTTTTGAGTGTGGAATGCACTCATATTTACAGTTGAAAGATCCCATACATTTAGGATGAAAGGGGTGGCAAAACAGTCCATTTAGAATGATCAAAATGTTTGAAAAATAAAAGGATACACCCTTTTAAATGATACAGAAAAACGGCAAAATTAGTCGACTGGAACAATAGTTAGTCGACTGATAATATGTTCAGTCGACTGATAAAACCTTCAGTCGACTACTGCTAAAATTTCCAGGAAACAGACATTCTGTTCAGTCGACTGATAAAACCTTCAGTCGACTGATGCTAAATTTTTTCCAGAAAATAGATATTCTGATCAGTCGACTGATAAAACCTTCAGTCGGCTGATGCTAAAATTTTTCCAGAAAACAGATATTCTGATCAGTCGACTGATAAACCCTTGAGTCGACTGATGCTAAAATTTCCATAAAATTGATATTCTGTTTAGTCGACTGATAAACCCTTCAGTCGACTGCTGCTAAATATTTCCAAAAAACAGACATTCTGATCAGTCGACTGATAAACCCTTCAGTCGACTGCAGCTAAATATTTCCAGAAAACGGGTATTCTGTCCGGTCGACTGATAAAACTTTTGGTCGACTAATTTTATGATCAGTCAACTGATAAACCCTTCAGTCGATTTCTACTAAATTTTTCTAGAAAACAGACATTCTGTCCGGTCGCCTGATAAATTCTTCGGTCGACTAATTTTACAAAAAAAAAAAAAAACGTTTTGCTTAGAAGATTTGAAGCCAAAAAGGTTGGTCAACCGGTGAGCCTATTGGTCGACTAATAAACATGAAAAATTGAGTAAAGAGTTTTCTAAAATGATTTTCATGAAGGGTTCTTTTAGAAAAGTTTTCTAAAGACTTTTTAGGTGAAATGCAACTGAAATATCTAAGAAGGAAATAGTTTCGATGGTAAACTAAATATGTGATTCACATATGGACTTTAAGATTATGTCCAATACATGGAACACACATGATAAAGTTGGATATTGCCATGTTGCGGCATAACCAGTGGGGGTACGAAACGTACACTCGAGCTCATAAACAAAACTGAAAATGCCGAATGTTTAAGTACTCGACACAAAGTTGAACCAGAATTATGAGAAATTGTTGTTGGTGCCTTTGAGGCATTCGATGGGTAATGTGCATATACTAAGATCAACCTGAGTATGAGTTGGGGTTTTGAAAATCCCCTGTGGTGCAATGACTTACACATAAGAATAAATAAAATTAAAAATATGCACACATAACCTAAATATGGGATTCTGGGTATACCTGAAAGATGGTATATGTTACTGGTTTCCCAGGGTTCTGGGTACATCTGAAAGAAGATGTATGTTACTGGATCCAAACAAACAAGAATGAAAATTTATACACATATAAATTAAATATGGGATTTTGGGTATACCTGAAAGATGGTATATGTTACTGGTTTCCCAGGGTTCTAGGTACATCTGAAAAAAAGATGTATGTTACTGGATCCAAATAAACAAGAATGAAAATTTATACACATATAAATTAAATATGTTGGATTCTGGGTATACCTAAAAATGGTATACGTTACTGGTTTCTTAGGGCTCTGGGTACACCTGAAAGATGATGTATGTTACTAGACCCATGGTCTACCTTGGAGAGGGTAGGTGGTACAAGCTTCGTGGACATTCTTGTTCTTGTGAGAGCTAGGCGTCTCACCCGGTCCCCATTCCACGAAGTTAAGGGACCAGGACTACCAGTGTGTCCTAGGTGGTAGATCCAAGTTTTCTACAGAAGTACAGGGTGCATCCTAATTTTTGTTCTAGCCACTGGGGAGTTCTCTCTCGGTCACTGACCGTCCCCTTTGGATATCCGTACGGCTAGTCATACAGGTTATTAAATAATAGACCCCCGTATAGTCTCGGTCCGCTATGAGGTCTATGCCTGTGCGTACCCACAGGGTAAGAGTAAGATAAGCATTAAATAATTTAAGTTGACTAGAAACTTATCTCTGAAGAATTACATTCTATTGAGTTGACTTTAGTAAAACTTGTGGAATCTACAGCTTGTACTGATGTAGATAAATATACCTCTAGTTCAGTCATCTTTTGCACTATATCATGAATTAGAAAGCATAATCATCTTCTTAGAATGTTATAAACTTCCATGCTAGTTATATCTGCAGTACTTGCACATATTTGTACACAGGTCACTGAGCACCACATATAAATATAATGCTTCTTATGCAGACAGGGGAGTCTGACCCTTCTGCTTTAAATGTTTTTCAGGTAGCAACTAATTGGAGCATCAGGGTGTCGTTTTGGATAAAGCCAAGAGATCTCATTTATTCAGTATTTTATGTTTGAACTCTGATTAGTAGATTTACATTTCTGTTATGGGATGTAATTAATGACATTAATGTTTCAATTAATGAATGGTATATTTAGTACTTCTCTGATTTACCCTGTAATGCGCCCGACTTGTATTTTTCGCACTTCCGCTATTTCAAAAAAAAAAAGTTTTACTCCAAAATTTTTACAATAAAAAGTTGGGCGTTACAGCAGTAGTATGGATTGCAATCCTTGCTTATGCGAGTGTTTTCTCCCAGCTGTGTGCTGCTCGCATGAGGTTGACTCGGTATGTAGCTTCCCCGGTTACCACACTAGAATTGAATAACAGACGCCGGGTGCAAGTCTCACAGAATGCGAGGTTCCTTCGCGTACCCGAAGGAGTAATCAGAAGAACTTAAAGACTAACCAAACAGCTGACTTACTGTAGTTGCTACTTTACTTGTTCTGTAGACTTTACTTCAGTTACTTTACTCGTTTCAGTTGTTACTTGGTTACTTTACTGTTCAGCACTTGTTACAGTTGGTTACTGCCTTTAGTACTTGTTCTACTGTTACTCCAGCTTGTTACTTGTTAGTTGACTAGTACTTGTCACTTTACACTTACCTGACACAAGCACTTGCACTTATCAGTTTTGTTCCTGCTTTCCTTTTTGATATGATATATATATATGCTTGTGGTTGTTTCTTCACCACATCGCAAGAGGCCTGACCCCGTTTTATGGGGATGTAGGTGACGAACAGGTATAGTGTGGATGCGATGATACACGGTGGAGGCTCGGAGGACCCACACTTACCTTGCAAATCCTGTCCCTGGTGTTATCATCGCAAAATTTTTCCTCTCTCTTGCGAGAGAGAAACAAATTTCGCGAGTCAAACTCGACCAAAGTTTTGAAAATTGATTTGAAAATTAACTCGCCTCCGTTTTAAAAATTTGCGGGAAAATTTCGTGGAATGGGATCCGCCTGTCGGTACGAGGTTCAACCGTTTCTGGCGCCTTTACCAGGGGTAATTGAACCAAGGATCAATTATGTACTCTAACTTGACTCAAATATCTAAATTATGCTCTATTTTTCCTAGAATGCACAAAGAATCAGGCTTGAGCTATGAAATTCTGAAAAGATGCAAGTTTGAGAAACATGATGTTTGTTTTGGAAAATTGGAATATGCTAGAAAAATGATTGGAAAAGTGCTTGAAATTAGAATTCCTGGGAAAATCATTGAATTTCATTGGAAATCAGAAAGTGGATTGGAAAATGAATTCTCAAGAAAACTTGAGTCTCGAGAAAATCGGTTTTTGAGATTTGGAATTTTCTTTTCTGAGAAAATAAATTGGAAAATTCTGAGAAAATCTAAGAAATTTATTGGAAAAGGATTTTTGAAATGGAAAACAGATTCTCAGGAAAACGGGAATTCTGAGAAAATCGATTTCTGAAAACTTGGGATTTTGAAATTTGAGCATTTTAAAACATTGGAAAATCTTGATTTGGACTTGGGAAATGCTTTGAAATGTCATTTGAAAACTTAGGATTCTGAGAAAATGAGATCCTGAAAAAGACTTGAAAATTCTTGAGAAAACTGAATTTTCTGAAATTGAAGTTGGAAAATGAGTGTGAAAACAATGCAATTTGAATGATATGAATGAATGAATATGAATTTGAAAAAGAATTTCAATTGAGAAATTGAGAAATCCTTTTGAAGTTTTGAAAAATGCAGTACATTTTTGAAGTTAGCCTAAGAGTGTAGGCTGAATGTGGCTAATACGAAGATCATAAATCTTGGTTTTCTTCGTATTCTGACTATGGCCATAAATACGAATCCCACCGAGTTTATAAACTCCATAAGAGCTTGTGCACGTGCCATTCGTGTCAACCATAGTGAATATGAAATAAATGTGCATAAATGATACATCAAATATTGAAATTTGCAGAAATTAAACTATATGCAATGCAGTCCTATTCTAAGCAGAAATGTAACTCTTATTCCAAATATTATATTTAATATTACATTAAATTGAAATAAAAGAATAAAAAGCTAAGTCTTCTTCTTGAATGTTCCTGCAAAACTAGAAAACAATATTAGCACGAAAATGTAGGTTTTTCTGAATTTATCCAAAAATATGAGAAATTATCGGATATTATTCAAATATCAACCCAAATTTATACCCCCTTTGATATAAACATGATAAATAATTAATAAATTTTGAAAATAAACTTGAAAATTCGAAATTGGGGTCAAAATGACCAAAATACCTCTGATGACCTTGAAATCAGGGTTTTCTGAAAGAACTTTTGTAAATTTTAGAATTTTGAAAATCAAATGAAACAAATCAAATACAATATGATGAAATATGATGATATGCATAAAATTTTATGGAATTAGAAATTGAAATTTCGAAATTTAGGTCAAAATGACCAAAATACTCCTGATAACAAGACTATGGCCTTGAAACCAGGGTTTTCTGAAATAAATTTTGCAAAACTGAAAAATATGAAATGCAAATGAGATTGAAATTAACCTTAATATGATATGAAATGCTTATTTACACGAATAAAACCCTAAAATGGCAAAAATATTATAAAATATCAATTTTAACTTGATTTTCGCCTGATTTTCACTTCTGAATTTAAAGATAAACTAACACATAGAGCAAATGAACTTGGAATTAAGCCAAATTTGGCATGGACACCTAAAATAACCCTAAAAACAGAATGGAACCCGAAAATCTAATTTTTTTGTATTTTTAAATATAGAAATTCAAATAAAAACCCTAAATTTTGTGATTTATGCCTAAAATGTTGATTCTAAAGGAGATTTAGGATATCAAACTTCCATAAAATTTTCCCAAATTTTGTGGGGTGACATAGGACAGTTAGGCAAAGATTGTTTACTTTTACACTTTCTAGTTTTGACCTATGGTCGGAGTTGTGCCACTCCGGCAAGTCAGATCGGAATCCAGCGACTCTAGGATTTAGGGGAAACAGACAGCTTTCGATAGAAAACGTGGAAACAATTGTAAACAGATGGAAAAAAGGATGAAATTGTGGGAAAATGTCCCTGACAAACAGAGGGAAATTTTGTCTTTTTACAGAACTGGGATTCGGGTTACGGTTTGGAAAAAGGAACGCTGTTATCAGAGACCCGAATCCTTGAAATTTTAGGATATTGAAATCTGTCAAACAGAAAATAAAATTTCGGAAAAAATACTGAAACAGTTCCAAAAATCCCAACATTTTGAGAAATGATAGTAAAACATGTTAGGAACAACTTTTGTGTTGAAAGTTTTTGTAAATAGGCTACGTATTGAACGGACTTGGCGCATTAGGGTCTGTCTATACCCTGACGAAGGAAAATCAAGATTTTCTCAGGGAGATGGGAAATCCGATTTTTGACAAAGGTCAAAACTAACTGGAAAAACCTAAAAATTTTCAGATCATTAGTAGATTCAATTATAAATCCACTGTGATTTTTGGAGGATGATCCGGATCTCCCACAAGGGTGGTGCCGGAGGTTTTTGTCTGCTAAAGCGCAAACAGAAGTTCAAAAAGACAGAAAACCCGATGTAGGGTTTGATCAATTTAGAAGGATTCTGAAACCCAAACGAACCTGGGTTTTTGGCATAATAACACAGACAGATCAACCTAACTACCATAAAATTTGTAGGATTTTTAAATGAAAAATTGAACACAAAATTATAATTGGACTAAACGCATGGATTTAAATTTACAAACTATCAATGAAACTTTTAAAAAGATAACTAAATGAATGAAAAACAAACTAAACATTTATTAGAAATAATAAGAAAAAGAAAAGAATCGGGGAGGCATGCTTGAAATTTATTTTAGCTATTTGGAATGAGGGGCTTCATCCATTGAACGGATGGACCACCTCATCCGTATAGCCCTAAGTCCATGTAAAACATAAAAAGAGAGAGAGAGCTTATTACCTTGGCTTGGTAGGCTGGAGCCAATGGAGGTTGTCAAGGAAGGAGATGAGGCTGCTGTGCTGTTGGTATGGCTGCAGCTGGATGTTGAGGAGGGTGAGGCTGCATTGGTGGCTCATTGTAGATGGCGTCAAGGGCTGCTGGATGCTTCTTGGAGGTTACATTGCCTTTGGCTGAACCGAAGAAGAGGGATGCTTCAACGTGGACAGATCGGCTGGAAGTGGTGGTACTGGAGCAAAGGTGGCTGCAGCGGTTGAAGGTGGCTGTGCTGTGATAGCTGCTGAAACAAAGGAAGCCTCCCTGCTGGAGGTGACTGTGTGATGCTACAATGATTACCAAGGGAGAGAGAGAGAGAGAGGTTAGTAGGCCAACCGTGTCTTTCTTTTTTCTTTAAAATCTAAACTTCGGCCCTAATCTTCTCTCCAACTTAGGTCTTAATAGCCTAATAAAAAAGAAGATCCCCCCTTTACGTGAATGGGTTGGAGGTTGGGGGAAAGGAAGAAAGGGAAGAAGGAAAGAAAGGAAAGAAAGAAGAAAAAGAAAAGGAAAGAAAGGGAAAAAGAAAAAGGAAAGAAAGGAAGGGAGAGGGGACTGGAGATTTGGGTGACCACCTTGTGGGTCCCACCTCCTCTCTAAAATAAAATAAATAAATAAAAATCAGTAAAAACAAAAACAAACAAATAAAAAGAAACATTTTTTTTTAATAAAGTAGAAATGTAAATGAATGGGCCATCTCAGAGCGGGTCCCAATTCCACTTTTGAAATTCATTTTGACGATTAAAGGGGTAAAATAGTTTTTTCAGAAAATTTCCAGACGAAATGAGCTATTTTTGACAGTTTTTGAAACGAGCTCGGATTTTGAAGTTCAATACCCCGTTGTGAAGCAAATCTAGTGTAGAATTCAAAATTTAGAGTTTGAAATAAATCCATATTATTTTTCTTGAGAAAATATTTCCAAATTTAGACTCCCGGGGGTAAAAATGTCAATTTTTGGAAACCCAGGGTTTGAAATTGATTTCTGAAAACTTTTAAAACTCAATCTGGATAGAAATTTATAAAACTGGAGTTCTGGACTTCGAAAATGGAATGAAATGTGATGAAATGTTATGAAATGTTGAGAAATGATATGAAATGATGAGAAATGACATGCGAAATGCAGACCCTGAATGAAGAATTTTGGATTTTAAACCCTGATTAACACTTGTACCAGTTTAAGAAGCATTAAAACTGATAAAATTTGCAAAATAGCTCAAGAAATGGTTTTCGGGACTCTACTGGGTCAGAGTGACACTGAAAATTGGAGTTCGAACTGGATTGAACTAAGATGAGCTAGATTGAGCTGGGTTTTAGAGTTTCAGAACTTCAATGAGCTGACAATGATACTGACTCAACTGACCTTTCCAACTGAATTTTCAAGAAAACCTGCCATTTTTAGAGAAATGGTACGGAATAATCACTGGAATGAAGTGAATTACGAACCTGAACTGGGTTTGAGCTGAAACAAAGGTCAGTAATACTGAGGTGAACTAAAATCGAGGCTCAAACACTAGCTCAACTGACTTAACTTAGCTCAATTTCAGCTGAAAGAGCTGAAATAGACTAAAATGGGCTCCTAGACACTTAAAAATGGTTTTAAACTAAAACTGGAGCGCTTGATCTTCTGGTGAGCTCAAATTAGACTTTGGGGAGTATGACTGACTGACTCAGAGACAATTGGCTTGGATTTGAGTGAGAAATGAGCTCATTTCTAAAGAAATGATCCCATTTTGGCAGGAATGATCAGAAATGGAAATGGTTTGTTCATTGTGAGCTCAGATGAGCTTGAAATGATTGATATTCTAAATGTTCTGAACTGACCAATGAGCTTGGTTGACTCCGACTGACTGGGGTCCGGGATGACCTAGGGGTAAAATGGTAATTTTCCTAGTGAAAAATGAGTAAAGTGGTAATTTTCTGAAACGGACTCGAGGTTTGACTCCTACACTGATCTAACAGGGTTGGCACTGCACGAGGAGGGTTGTTTGAGGATGGATGAGGAAAATTTGGGGTGTTTACAGATGCCCCTCTTTGCTACTAAGCCGGCTTGAAGACGAGCTTAGTGGCAAAGAAAAACACACCAAATTTGGGCTATAAAAATGCCCCAGTTAGAAGGATCTGACTGGATATGAAGAAATTAGCCCTGATGAAAATGGTAGATATGAAATGGAGAATAAAGAAGAAAAATTTTACTTCAAAAGAAGTGAGATTCAGGTTTTGCCCTTAACCTGGATGGGACAAAAAATACCTCGTGTAGAAACGAAGCTCAGGTTTAACCCTTAACCTGACCGGGAAATGAAATACCTCATCAAAATGAGGCTCAGGTTTAACCCTTAACTTGATCGGGAAATGAAATACCTCATCAAAGGAGGCTCAGGTTTGTACCCTTATCCTGATTGGGCGAAAAATGAAATACCTTATCAAAGGAGGCTCAGGTTTGTACCCTTATCCTGATTGGGCGATGAAATACCTCATCAAAATGAGGCTCAGGTTTGTACCCTTATCTTGATTGGGCAGAAAATGAAATACCTCATCAAAGGAGGCTCAGGTTTGTACCCATATCCTGATTGGGCAGAAAATGAAATGGAATCCTCGAAGCAAGAAACCATGATGGAAACTTCGGATTTCCGCACAATGAATCCGATAGGGGTTTTGCAAAAGGATGAAATTGGTGTCCCTAAAACTTGAAAAGGGGTTTGATTTTGGGCGCCTCATTGCTGAGACTAAATAACTTTTGAAATTGATGACCTTTTACGAGAAAATGATTGGTGACTTAACCTCAAGCCGAAATTGGACTGTCTATAGTGGGACAGTGGGGACACAGGGAAGTGTGCGAATCTGAGAGCCCATGCGCTCAGATTATACCAACAGAAGGGAAGGAATCTTGAAAACTCCCGTTATCAAGTCCTAAAAGGGATAATAACTGATGTCAGGATGCGCCAAAGATGAACCTCAAGCTCTTGCTTTGTGCCAAGATGACTAAAAAATATTGTCTAAATGTTGAAAATTATTGTTGATTCAAAATAATTAAAAATGATGCACATTGTTTTGAAAGTATTCCCTCTTTTCTACCTGAAGTATTACCTCCGACTGGGCTTAACTCCGTAGAATCAAGATTCGAATTCAAATTTCTTGCAATTGAGTTTCTTTCAAGGAGGCTATCAATTTCCCTGATATGAACAGAAAAGGGGGTATTCTTGATATTGTGAAAGAAATTGGTGAAAGAATATTGATAATAGAATTTCACAAATTTTAAAGAAGATTCTTGGCAGATTCGGCAGTCTGATGTCTTGGGATTCTTTTCTCATGATGACCTTTCTACCCACTTTTTTTTTTTTCTTTTTGGCAGAATTATAGCTTTCTTGGGTTTTTGGGAGATTTATTACATCATCCTTTATTTTGGAGATGTCCTGACTTTTCTCTCTCTTTTTTTTTTTGGAAGGGTACGTCACAAACTCCTTCATCTTGGAGATGCTTCGATCCTTTTTTTCTCTCAGAGATTATATTGTTTGATGGCTCATTGATTGGAAATCTCTTGGTGATAGCAGAAATTAAATATTCTTTAGGGTTTGTCGGGAGGCTCATCGCAGTCGCCTTCATCTTGACGGTGCTCTAAACTTTCCCTAGAAGGATCCGTCACAAACTCCTTCATCTTGGAGATGATCAAAATCTTCTTTGGCCCCGGGGGTCTAACTCGCATAATTCGTCTTCATCTTGACGACAATTGAGAGATCCCTTTTGCAGATATTTAATTGCAGCTTAGGTGATTGAGGAGATATAAAAACTGAATGGATTTTTCTGTGTCTCCCAGGATATTTCGACTGCTTTATTTTCCAAGAATGATCTTTAAAAATGTGCCATTGACTGCGATCAATACCGATCACTTATGGCTTTGCAACAACATTGGATTTCCTTTGTTGGCCATATCGAGGATTTATCCTTCATCCTTTTCGTTGGCCAATAGAAAGATTTTGAATTTTGAATCCTTTTTTCGCGAAAGCTTTGTTCTTTCGGAAGTAATACTGAAGGTATTCTGAGGTAATGTTTTTGTGTAATACAGATTTTGAAATCAACAAATATTTAATGACAAATTGACAATTTTTTCTTGAAATCCTTTATGAAAGCGAGCATTTGAAGCACAACGCAACGCATCCATGACAGAAATTTTATTCTCCTTTCCCCAAAGGAGAAGATTTACAAATTGGAAATAGAAATTACTCCTCTCTTCTCTGAAGAGGAGGTGTTTGCAAATGAACTTTCGAAGAGAAATTAAGCTTTCGTCAAAACTTCCTAACATTAGGCTTCTCTTATGGAAAGGGGGCCGGTAATGGTGAGGTCGGTGAATTGGTCATGAAGGAGCGAGTCCATCACACTCTCCCCGAAAAGAGGGTCCTTCATGATGAAATGGCCGAGTATGAAATTATGGTCACAAGGAAAGCGAACTTCCGTTGAAGCTTTCCCTGAACTAAGGGTTCCTTGTATGAAATTAGAAATTTGTTTTGCAAACGGTTCACATAGACACGAGTCCCTTCAAACTCTCCCTGAAAAGGGGCTAGGTGAACAAAGGATAGCATGCGAAAAGAACGAGCTCCCTTGAACTCTCCCTGTACAAAGGGTCTCTCGCAAGAGGAAATGATTGAAATTGGTATTGAGTGACCAAAAGGTCGAAATTGGAATTTGGGAATTTTGAAATTTGAAATTTGATATTTGAAATTAGAAATTGGAAATTGGAAATTGGAAATTGGAAATTGGAAATTGGAAATTGGAAATTTGAAATTTGGAATTTGGAATTTGGAAATTGAAAATTGAAAATTGAAAATTGAAAATTGAAAATTGAAAATTGATTGAAGGTCGAAATTGGAATTGATTGACCCAAAGGTCGAAATTGAAATTGGTTGACTCAAAGGTCGAAATTAGAAATTTGGAATTTGAAAATTGGAAATTGGAAATTGGAAATTGGAAATTGGAAATTGGGAAATTGATTGACCCGAAGATCAAAATTGGAAATTTGGAAATTGATTGACTTGAAGGTCGAAATTGAAATCTTGGAAATTGGGTGATCTGAGGGCCGAAATTGGTAATTGGATGGCCCGAAGGCCGAAATTGGAAATTGGATGGCCCAAGGGCCGAAACTGGTAATTGGAATTTGAACTTTGATGAATGATCAACACAAAGACTGAATCCGAGAGGTTGACTGATACGACCAACCAGGGAGACACTAACCACGAGTGCTCAACTTTGAAAGAACACCACATGAATATCGGGTTTTGAAAATATGTCAACATAGACATTGGATTTTGAAAATATATCAATTCGAGCATGGGATTTTTTTTTTAAAATGTACCAGTTCGAGCACTGGATTTTAAAAACACACCAGTTCGAGCACTGGATTTTGAAAATGTACGAGTTCGAGCACTGGATTTTGAAAACATACATTGTTTTTAAATTGAAATTTGAATTTTTGAAAGAGACCTATGCTCTTAAAATATTTGGGAATTGTAACGAGAATGATTGTCGGGGTCTCAGGATTATCCCTTATCCTGAATGGGTAGCGAACTTGATGCAAATGCATGCCAATGAATGCAGATGTATGCAAATATGAAAATGATATAAATGAATGCACATGCGTGCAAAATGAGAGATTTGTTTATCCTGCTTGCATACAGGGTATTTGTAGATAAAGACAAAATTTTAAAAATGCCCCAGTATAACTGGGAAAGGAGAATTTAACCATTATTGAACAAAATTTAGAGGAATTACAAAGAATAAGACATGATTTAAGTATAGAATTTTTTCAAATGCCGAGCATTGATGGGATCTGATAATTCCACTCCGTCGGCATTGATGAGCCGATATGAATTACGGGGTAATGCCTCTTTGACAACATAGGGACCTTCCCAATTTGGTGACCATTTTCCACCCGGGCGGTGCTTGAGATAAGCCATTGATCTGAGCACTAGATCATTGACCCGAAATTTCCTTTCAATGATGGATTTTGCATATTGTCTGGCTATCCTCTGACGATATGATTGAGCGTGCTCTGCTGCTCTGAGTCTTCTTTCATCGAGCAAATCAAGTTGTACCAGTCGCTGCTACTGATACTGATCAAGCGGTAACTCCAGTAGTGATGCGAACTTCAAGGCAGGTTTCTGAACATGTAGAGGCAATACTACTTCAGTTCCGTAGACAAGTTCTGACAGAGTAGCATTAGTGGGAGTTTGAATGATGGTTCTGTATGCTCACAATGCATCATGGATCTTCTCATGCCAGTCACAGCTTGTTTTCAAAGTTTGCTCCAAGATTCTAATAAGAATTTTATTGGTGGCCTCTGCCTGACCATTCCCTTGAAGATAATAAGGAGCGGAGAAACGATGCTGAATTCTGAAATTTGAGCAAAATGTCCTCATTCTCTCATTCTTGAAATGACTGCCATTGTCCAACACGATATCGTGCGGTATGCCGAAACGGCAAAGGATATTCTTGTGGATGAATGAGACCATGTGTCGATTTTCTACTGTACGCAAAGTGATAGCTTTGACCCATTTAGTGAAATATTCTGTTGTGGCAAGAAAATACTTGTGACCATTTGAAGCAGAAGGAGTGTTGGGGCCTACAACATCAAAGGCCTACATAGAAAATGGTCATGGAGAGATAACAGATTGCAAATATGTTGCTGGCGCATGAACGAAAGGTGCATGTATCTGGCATAGAGCACACTTCTTCATAAAATGGTAGCAATCTTGTAGCATAGTCTTCCAATAATATCCTGCCCAGATGATTTGCTTGATAAGATTTTGGTAACCGACGTGACCACCACAAATGCCTTAGTGTACTTCTCGTATGACTTCTTTGACTTCATCTTCATCTAGGCATCTGGCATATTCAGAACTGAATCCATGATGATAGAGGACATCGGCGAGAATAAAATATCGGGCAAACACGCGCAGAATCATTTGTTGCTCTTGCCAGTGATATTCTGAGAGAAGGAGACAGATGTCTTCTCCTTGATGGGAGCCTTTCTGAGACTGTCTTCAGCTTGCTCAGACATCATCCTAATCATTATTTTCTTGAATATTTGATATGCAGCAGGATCAATGTCATCCCTATCATTCAGACTCTGTCTTCTGGCAGATCTTGGAAAATCCATTTCTTCTAGCCTGCTTCTAAAATCACTGATGCACTGACACAATGGTGTCTTCTTGCTTGATCTGATCTGAACCACTTGGGAATACTGATGCTCTCTACAGAATGAGATGGATGATTAAATTTTGATGATGAAGATTTAGGATAGAAATGGATATAGGAAAATTATTTGATGAGAATTTGGTAGATAATTGAAAGAATATCCCATTACTAGGGATTGAGTCGTCGCTGGGATTACGACAATTGCGTTGTCATTCCTTTGCAAAGAAAATAAACAACTGAAAATCATGCCTTGTTACCTAGTCGAGGTCGTCAAACCATGATAGAATGAAAATTAAAGGATTTTTTTTTTATTAAAGGAAAAATTTGATTACATCAATAGTAGACTTGAGAAAAAGGGAGCATATAGACAGTCTGCCACCACTCTTAATGATCAGCAGAGACACGAGGACCGGGGAAAAGAGTGAGAATGATGAAAGAATCCCAGCCATATCTGGCAGAATGGTATGTTCCAGACCACTGCGCTGATGCAAGGTTGAACTCTGGCATAACCCCTGATAGTAGCCAAGCTTCTACGCACTTTTGTCTTTGAGAAAATTGCCTGACGCATCACTCTGGATAGTAGTAGGCACAGGAAAATGGGCCGAGTATCTTGAACTGCTTGTCATACACATATGTATATCTGGGAAGAAAGCGAGCCCTTCAGTGCATATGACCATCTCATATTGAATTCTTTCTCGAGTTGTTCTGAATAATAAGCTGACTTCTGCAAATGCCCCATACTGTCGGTAGATCTCGATCAGGCTCACGTACTCATTTCCATTTTCTTCGATCAGTGGCCAAGACTTGCGCCTTGTCATGCAAGCCACAGCATCTTTAGGGTCCAGACCCTTGACATTGATCAGAAATTGTTGTTCTAACGGATCTCCAGGCTGACCTGATGTCTCATGCAGATCCATAATCTCTGAAAACTCATCCATCAGTAGGGTCATCTCGCCCCACGGGAACCAGAACGTGCAAGTGCGTGGATTCCACCGCTCTGCTAGTGCATGGATCAGATTGCCATTAACTGTCAACTTCCCCACTGCAGATGCCAGTTCCAACGTGCTATTGCTCAAGTGGTCCGGAAACATACGAGAGAAGTTTTTGAACCAAATGTAGTACCACCGGGGGAAGAAGGGTCCGGTGCTGAGAGATCGATGCTCAGAAAGACTTTGTCGCACATTGTAGAAGATGTGACCCTCAGGAAAAACATAATCGAGCTGACTGGATGCCATTGGACTGAAAGATAGGAAGATCAGAATTAGACTTTGGAAAAATACAAGAATTTTGAAAATTGCAGGAAGGATAAAATAAAAAGCTGGAAATTCAAAGTCCATAGGAACGAAAGAATGGAAAATCACCTGGAGTTTTGAAGAAAAGGTGGATAATTTGGAAAAATCATCCAGGGTTTTTGAGAAAATGGAGATATTTCATAAAAAATGGAAAATGAGGTATTTTGAAAAATTATCTGGTATTTTGGAAAAATTGGGAAAAATATGAGAAAATAAGACGAAAATGGATATCATACATTCAATCACAAACAATTATGCACATACAGCAATCCCTAAGAAGCTGACTCTAAATGCATTGATTTTAAAAGAGCTTTAGGACCCTAATCCTGACTCTAGGCTCAAATCAACTGTGTCCAATCATGCTATGTCGATATACTCGAGCCGAGGCTCGATGTACATGGCATAAAAATCCATCTCCGGTTCTAGGCTCGTGTTTTCCCAACATCCTTGAGCGCCTGCCGATATACGTTGGACTATGGCCCTTGGTACGTGGCAGGGGGGCGTTAGCCCAAATAAGTGGCCCAATTGTGAGGCTCTGTCCCGAACTATGGTTTTGGAAGAGAGCCCAGCAACGTGAAGACCGGGTAGACATAGGTGGGGTGGTTTTTGAAATATGATCACATGCAGGCAAACATAGGGCTCTAAGTCCTAAAGAGATAGAATTTTGAAATATTTGAAGAAGCAAACATTGTTTTCATACAAGTCCTAAATTGAGGAGTGTTGTATTTCAGACCTAAGTCTAAGTGAGCATGAATAATTCTCCTCAATATGGTCCTACCAAACCATGCCTAGTCTACAAGCAATCCAGGTCAGCTGGGTTCAAGTCTAGGCTCCTAGGTTCACATGATATCAGGAATTAAAGCTGACATTCCATAGAACATAATTTTGATAATTGAGCTAAGTTAAGGCACATAATTGATCAGGCGAAGACAGGTCCCATCTCGGTCGCCAAACCTGTTATCATCGCAAAATTTTTCCCCTCTCTTGCGAGAGAGAAACAAATTTCGCGAGTCAAACTCGACCAAAGTTTTGAAAATTGATTTGAAAATTAACTCGCCTCCGTTTTAAAAATTTGTGGGAAAATTTTGTGGAATGAGATCCGCCTGTCGGTACGAGGTTCAACCGTTTCTGGCGCCTTTACCAGGGGTAATTGAACCAAGGATCAATTATGTGCTCTAACTTGACTCAAATATCTAAATTATGCTCTATTTTTCCTATAATGCTCAAAGAATCAGGCTTGTGCTATGAAATTTTGAAAAGATGCAAGTTTGAGAAACATGATGTTTGTTTTGGAAAATTGAAATATGCTAGAAAAATGATTGGAAAAGTGCTTGAAATTAGAATTCCTGGGAAAATCATTGAATTTCATTGGAAATCAGAAAGTGGATTGGAAAATGAATTCTCAAGAAAACTTGAGTCTCCGGAAAATCGGTTTTTGAGATTTGGAATTTTCTTTTCTGAGAAAATGGATTGGAAAATTCTGAGAAAATCTAAGAAATTTATTGGAAAAGGATTTTTGAAATGGAAAACAAATTCTCAAGAAAACGGGAATTCTGAGAAAATCGATTTCTGAAAACTTGGGATTTTGAAATTTGAGCATTTTAAAACATTGGAAAATCTTTATTTGGACTTGGGAAATGCTTTGAAATGTCATTTGAAAACTTAGGATTCTGAGAAAATGAGATCCTGAGAAAGACTTGGAAATTCTTGAGAAAACTGAATTTTCTGAAATTGAAGTTGGAAAATGAGTTTGAAAATAATGCAATTTGAATGATATGAATGAATGAATATGAATTTGAAAGAGAATTTCAATTCAGGAATTGGGAAATCATTTTAAAGTTTTGAAAAATGCAGTGCATTTTTGAAGTTAGCCTAAGAGTGTAGGCTGAATGTGGCTAATACGAAGATCATAAATCTTGGTTTTCTTCGTATTCTGACTATGGCCATAAATACGAATCCCACCGAGTTTATAAACTCCATAAGAGCTTGTGCACGTGCCATTCATGTCAACCATAGTGAATATGAAATAAATGTGCATGAATGATACATCAAATATTGAAATTTGCAGAAATTAAACTATATGCAATGCAGTCCTATTCTAAGCAGAAATGTAACTCTTATTCCAAATATTACATTTAATATTACATTGAATTGAAATAAAAGAATAAAAAGCTAAGTCTTCTTCTTGAATGTTCCTGCAAAACTAGAAAACAATATTAGCACGAAAATATAGTTTTTTCTGAATTTATCCGAAAATATGAGAAATTATCAGATATTATTCAAATATAAACCCAAATTCATACCCCCTTTGATATAAACATGATAAATAATGAATAAATTTTGAAAATAAACTTGAAAAATCGAAATTGGGGTCAAAATGACCAAAATACCCCTGATGACCTTGAAATCAGGGTTTTCTGAAAGAACTTTTGTAAATTTTAGAATTTTGAAATTCAAATGAAACAAATCAAATACAATATGATGAAATATGATGATATGCATGAAAATTTATGGAATTAGAAATTGAAATTTCGAAATTTAGGTCAAAATGACCAAAATACCCCTGATAACAAGACTATGGCCTTGAAACGAGGGTTTTCTGAAATAAATTTTGCAAAATTGAAAAATATGAAATGCAAATGGGATTAAAATTAACCTTAATATGATATGAAATGATTATTTACATGAATAAAACCCTAAAATGGCGAAAATATCATAAAATATCAATTTTAACTTGATTTTCGCTTCTGAATTTAAAGATAAACTAACACATAGAGCAAATGAACTTGGAATTAAGCCAAATTTGGCATGGACACCTAAAATAACCCTAAAAACAGAATGGAACTCGAAAATCTATTTTTTTGTATTTTTAAATATGGAAATTCAAATAAAAACCCTAAATTTTGTGATTTATGCCTAAAATGTTGATTCTAAAGGAGATTTAGGATATCAAACTTCCATAAAATTTTCCCAAATTTTGTGGGGTGATAGAGGACAGTTAGGCAAAGATTTGTTCCTTTTACACTTTCTAGTTTTGACCTATGGTCGGAGCTGTGCCACTCCGGCAAGTCGGATCGGAATCCGGCGACTCTAGGATTTAGGGGAAACAGACAGGTTTCGGTAGAAAATGTGGAAAAAATTGTAAAAAGATGGGAAAAAGGCTGAAATTGTAAGAAAATGTCTATGACAAACAGAGGGAAATTTTGTCTATTTACAGAACTGGGATTCGGGTTACGGTTTGGAAAAGGGAACACTGTTATTAGAGACCCGAATCTCTGAAATTTTAGGATATTGAAATTTGTCTGACAGAAAATAAAATTTCGGGAAAAATACTGAAACAGTTCCAAAAATCCCAAAATTTTGAGAAATGATAGTAACACATGTTAGAAACAACTTTCATGTTGAAAGTGTTTGCAAACAGGCTATATATTGAACGGACTAGGCGCATTAGGGTCTGTCTATACCCTGACAAAGGAAAATCTAGATTTTCCCAAAGAGCTGGGAAATCCAATTTTTGACAAAGATCAAAACTAACTGGAAAAACCTAAAAATTTCCAGATCATTAGTAGATTCAATTATGAATCCACTGTGATTTTTGGAGGATGATCCGAATCTCCCGCAAGGGTGGTGCCAGAGGTTTTTGTCTACTAAAGCGCAAACTGGAAGTTCAAAAAGACAGAAAACCCGATGTAGGGTTTGATCGATTTAGAAGGGTTCCGAAACCTGAACGAATCTGGGTTTTTGGCATAATAACACAGACAAATCAACCTAACTACCATAAAATTTTTAGGATTTTTAAACGAAAAATTGAACACAAATTTATAATTGGACTAAACGCATGGATTTAAATTTACAAACTATCAATGAAACTTTTAAAAAGATAACTAAATGAATGAAAAACAAACTAAACATTTATTAGAAATAATAAGAAAAAGAAAAGAATCGGGAAGGAATGTTTGAAATTTATTTTAGCTATTTGGAATGAGGGGCTTCATCCATTGAACGGATGGACCACCTCATCCGTATAGCCCTAAGTCCATGTAAAACAAAAAAAAAAGAGAGAGCTTATTACCTTGGCTTGGTAGGCTGGAGCCAATGGAGGTTGTCAAGGAAGGAGATGAGGCTGCTGTGTTGTTGGTATGGATGCAGCTGGATGTTGAGGAGGGTGAGGCTGCATTGGTGGCTCGTTGTAGATGGCGTCAAGGGCTGCTGGGTGCTTCTTGGAGGTTACATTGCCTTTGGCTGAACCGAAGAAGAGGGATGCTTCAACGTGGACAGACCGGCTGAAAGTGGTGGTGCTGGAGCAAAGGTGGCTGCAGCGGCTGAAGGTGGCTGTGCTGTGATAGCTGCTGAAACAAAGGAAGCCTCCCTGCTGGAGGTGACTGTGTGATGCTGCAATGATAACCAAGGGAGAGAGAGAGAGAGAGAGAGAGAGAGAGAGAGAGAGAGAGAGAGGTTAGGAGGCCAGCCGTGTCTTTCTTTTTTCTTTAAAATCTAAACTTCGGCCCTAATCTTCTCTCCAACTTAGGTCTTAATAGCCTAATGAAAAAGAAGATCCCCCCTTTACGTGAATGGGTTGGAGGTTGGGGGAAAGGAAGGAAGGAAGAAAGGGAAGAAGGAAAGAAAGGGAAGAAAAGAACGGAAAGAAAGAAGAAAAAGAAAAGGAAAGAAAGGAAGAAGAAAGGGAAAAAGAAAAAGGAAAGAAAGGAAAGGAGAGGGGGCTGGAGATTTGGGTGACCACCTTGTGGGTCCCACCTCCTGTCTAAAATAAAATAAATAAATAAAAATCAATAAAAATAAAAAGAAACAATTTTTTTTTATAAAGTAGAAATGTAAATGAATGGGCCATCTCAGAGCGGGTCCAAATTCCACTTTTAAAATTCATTTTGACAATTAGAGGGGTAAAATAGTTTTTTCAGAAAATTTTCAGACGAAACGAGCTATTTTTGGCAGTTTTTGAAACGAGCTCGGATTTTGAAGTTCAATACCCCGTTGCGAAGCAAATCCAGTGTAGAATTCAAAAATTTGAGTTTGAAATAAATCCAGATTATTTTTCTTGAGAAAATATTTCCAAATTTAGACTCCCGGGGGTAAAAATGTCGATTTTTGGAAACCCAGGGTTTGAAATTGATTTCTGAAAACTTTTAAAACTCAATCTGGATTGAAATTTATAAAACTGGAGTTCTGGACTTCGAAAATGGAATGAAATGTGATGAAATGTTATGAAATGTTATGAAATATTGAGAAATGATATGAAATGATGAGAAATGACATGCGAAATGCAGACCTTGAATGAAGAATTTTGGATTTTAAACCTCGATTAACACTTGTACCAGTTTAAGAAGCATTAAAACTGATAAAATTTGTAAAATAGCTCAAGAAATGGTTTTCGGGACTCTACTGGGTCAGAGTGATACTGAAAATTGGGGTTCGAACTGGATTGAACTGAGATGAGCTAGATTGAGCTGGGTTTTAGAGTTTCAGAACTCCAATGAGCTGACAATGATAATGCCTCAACTGACCTTTCCAACTGAATTTTCAAGAAAACCTGTCATTTTTAGAGAAATGGTACGGAATGATTATTGGAATGAAGTGAATTACGAAGCTGAACTGGGTTTGAGCTGAAACAAAGGTCAGTAATACTGAGGTGAACTAAAGTCGATGCTCAAACACTAGCTCAACTGACTGAACTTAGCTCAATTTCAGCTGAAAGAGCTGAAATAGACTAAAATGGGCTCCTAGACACTTAGAAATGGTTTTGAACTAAAACTAGAGTGCTTGAACTTCTGGTGAGCTCAAGTTAGACTTTGAGAAGTATGACTGGCTATGAATTTCTGACGCGGAGACAATTGGCTTGGATTTGAGTGAGAAATGAGCTCATTTCTAAAGAAATGATCCCATTTTGGCAGGAATGATCAGAAATAGAAATGGTTTGTTCATTGTGAGCTCAGATGAGCTTGAAATGATTAATATTCTAAATATTCTAAATTGACCAATGAACTTAGTTGACTCCGACTGACTGGGGTCCAGGATGATCTAGGGGTAAAATGGTAATTTTTCTAGTGAAAAATGGGTAAAGTAGTAATTTTCTAAAACTGACTCGAGGTTTGACTCCTACACTGATCTAACAGGTTTGGCACTACACGAGGAGGGTTGTTTGAGGATGGATGAGGAAAATTTGGGGTGTTTACACCTGATTGTTTTGGGTTTTGAGATTTTTGTTCGGGATGTAATTCCCATTTTGAGACTTGTACTCTGATTTTATAAACTTTTGACTGTTGGGGCGTATACCCCTTTTTACTTTGTAGTTACACCTTTGTTCACACTGGATTACTTGTTGCACTCACCTGTGGTGGTCGCTCAGGCTCGCGGCTTTGTTGTTTTACTCGCACTTTGCTTTCCGTTGTTTTCTGGTTAAACCTTTTCAAAAAAAAAATATTCACAGAAAATTCTAAGTTTTTCCAAAGTCGGGGTTTGGGGCGCCACATTGGGGGCTCCTCCCAGTGTGGGTAGCATCGTTCAAGTTGATTCGTTGTGGAGCCTAATTTAGAGTTTTTGCCCTTACAGGAGGGGGGTCCGGGGGCTCCCCCCCGGCGCGGGTCCCGCTGCGCGGTCAGCAGGTGGGGCTCGGGGGGCAGCGCCCCCCGGACCAATTTTTTTTGGGGCCTTGTATAAATTTTTTATTTTCTTTCCCTCTTTTAACTATCGAAAAAGAGCAATAAAGCATTTTGTTTAATCGTGGGGCTCAGTTTCCTTCGGTTGTTTCTTGCTCGAGGTTTTCGTAACACCTCTTCCCACGATTTTTCTATTTTCATTTTTTGTGTTTCTTTCCCATGATTTTTTCAATGACTCCCTTACAGTGATTTTTAGTATTGTCGGGTCTCCAATGAGCCCCATAGCGATTTATAGTGTTGTCCGGTCTTCCAACAACAATTATAGTATTGCCGGGCCTTCCTACAGTGATTTATAGTGTTTTTAGGTCTCTAACGAGCCCCACAACGATTTATAGTGTTATCCGGCCTTCCAACAACAATTTGTAGTATTGTTAGGCCTTCCTACAATGATTTATAGTGTTTTCGGGTCTCTAACGAGCCCCACAACGATTTATAGTGTTATCCGGCCTTTCAACAACAATTTGTAGTATTGTCAAGCTTTCCTACAGCGATTTGTAGTATTTTAGAGTCTCCAACGAGCCCCACAACGATTTATAGTGTTATCCGGCCTTTCAACAGCGATTTGTAGTGTCTTCCGCAAATCACTATAACGATTTATAGTGTTTTTGGGTCTCCAAAGAGCCCCACAGCAATTTATAGTGTTCTTGGATCTCACTATAGCGATTTGTAGTGTCTTCCGCAAATCACTATAGTGATTTGTAGTGTTATTCAGTAAGCAAATCGCTGTAAATCGCTACCCGAATTAGGACCAACTTGTTAGGGACATATCTCCCTAACCGGAGGTCATATTTCAAATCCGTAAAAAATGGTGTCTTCGTTATTGAGTCTAGTTTATTCCTGTAATTTTTTAGCAATTTCTATTGTAATTTAATTCCCCATTTTAACTAAAAACCAGACCCCTATTATTTAGTGTTATTTGAGTTCCACAACACCATTCTCGCTTGACATCCACATCTTGATTCTGGCATGCTCCTTGTTAGATTTCCCATTGATTTCTTCCAACCTTGCTTGGAACAAACATATGTCTTTCTCACCATGACACCCTGTGCATTTTTTGACCAAGAAAACCTTCTCACACTGAAGCCAACTTTTAAGGCATAATTGTTACGACAATGAAGCCGTACACGATACTTCAAGTACAAGGTTTTGATGATGAACAAGTGAATCAACTGTATTTCAGCCAAGGCAATGAAGAAAGATGACAAAAATTGAAGAATTCAATGAAGAATCTTTGAAGACTTGTGTGCAAATGTTGAATTCATTAAAACTCTTAGATTCTTGTAAGAGCCTTACTTAGAGTGCATATTTCGGTTGCATTTCACCTAAAAAGTCTTTAGAAAAACTTTTCTAAAAGAACCCTTGATGAAAATCTTATTAGAAAACTCTTTATTTAATTTTTTGTGTTTGTTAGTCGACCAATAGACTCACCAGTCGACTAATACTTTCGCGCCAAATTTTCTAAGCAAAATATCATTTTTGTCAAATTAGTCGACCGAAGGTTTTATCAGTCGACCAGACAAAATGTCTGTTTTCTGGAAATTTAGCAGCAGTCGACTAATGATTTTATCAGTCGATCGAACAAAACATGTATTTTCAAAAAAATTTAGCAGCAGTCGACTCAAATATTTTTCAGTCTACTGATGATATTATCAATCGACTAACTTTTTCTCTAGTCGACTATGTTTCAAAACTTCAGATTTTCAAACGGCTTTATAAACTCATTAGTCGACCGACGATAACTGTCAGTCTACTAATAGTTAACTATTAGTCGACTGACTACTATTCCAGTCGACTAATTTTGCCATTTTTCTGTAACTTTTAAAAGGTGTGTCTTTTCATTTTTTCAAACATTTTGATCGTTCAAAATGGATTGTTTTGACACCCTTTCATACTCTCAACGTATGCAATCTTTCAACTATAAATATGAGTACATTCCACACTCAAAAGCAATGCAATCCAATCGAATTACATTGAATTACTCTTTGCTTTTCACTCATATTCATTTTCTCACTCACTTGATATTTTTCACTTCAGTTTTTCACTCAAATTCCTTTGAGAGACAGTGAATTCGTGAGTTGAGTATTTCAACAACCTCAAAAGTCAATTGCATCTCATTTGCATTCATAAGAAGGGCTCGTAGGTTGTTTGTAAGTTGTTACTTATTTCATTTTTCTGTAAAAGGAAGGACTCCTTGGTTTAAAGGAGTTGTTTGCTTTCAGTAGGTGTGTTACTGAAAGTGGGACCGGATTTGGTTTGTATGATCTTATAGTTACACAAGGTTGATAGTGGAAATCTCAAGCGCGTTTTGCTTCGGGACTGGATGTAGGTCTGGAAGACCGAACCAAGATAAATTCTTGTGTTCTTTGTGTGATTGCTTTGTGAATTTCAAAATCTTTCAAAATTCCGAAGACGATATTTAAAAGCACTATTCACCCCCCCTCTAGTGCTCGTTGCCTCGATCCTACTACACTTTCATTTGGTATCAGAGCAGGTTAGTGGTTGAGTTTTTGCAAACGATATTTTTAAAACAATATTTTTCAATAAAAACACTTGGAAAATCGTCAACCAAAGATAATAAAAACCGACTTTCCACAGAAGTGGCGAGTACGGATCGAATCCACAGGGAACAGGATATATTCTGAATTAAATCTAAAATAACAATTTATTAATATCACAGAGTTTACAACTATGTCAATATTACAATTCTAATTTAAATAACAATCTAAAAACATGAAAATAAACTAAAACAAGTATCTAAGTCTTCTCTAGATCGCCAGGGGTAAATCTGTCTTTTCACCACATATGCAGTTGCACTTCCTGTTTGAAATACCCTGTAAATCTAGGTATAACTCATCAACCTAAAACAATAAAAACAAAAAGTCAGTAACAATTCATAATTAAATCTAAATTACAAGCTACAGTTATTTCTAAATTAATTCTGAAATTAAAATACACTTAAACAACTACAGAAAGTTAAAAATCTAATTTCTAACTAAACTAACTAAACAAATCAATCCAAATCAGTCTAACTACAGTTACTTCACTAACTACATGATAAAAAAATACTACAAACTATGTTAAATCAGACAATTAACTAAATGACTGTTTTGACCCTAGACAATGCAAAAGTGGACTCTGATAGCTTTTCACAAACAGATGATTTGAAAGGTCAAACGAATTCTAAATTTCACAAAATCACTTATGTTCCATTCCAGACAGATCCAAGAATCTGACAGTTTTTACAGATTTGAAAAATATATTCTGGAACTCCAGATATAAGCGTTTCAAAATCAGGATAATTCTGGAAATCACACGACCCGAAATTGAAAATTCTGAAAAAGCTGTTTTTGGAAAACGCTTAAAAGGCAGACCAAATCAACTTGAAATGAGCTGAATTTTGGTCTGCAGATAGTGAACACATAGATGGAGAGAATAAAAAAAGAATTTTCAGAAAACTACAAAAATTGCCACATAAAATAACGAGTGCACGCTAGGGCAAAATTCTTATTTTAAACTCAGTGCACTATTCATTTGTGCAAATCCACCTTTCACATTATATCATTAAATCACACACAAAAACATTCATGACTGAACCTAATCTACTGTTAAACTACAGCAAAGGACAACAATTAAGCTAATTTATAAAAGCTTGTAAATAAATTAAACAAACTAATCTAGTTCTAATCTAAACAACCCAATAACAATAATCTATCCTAATCTACGATACTATGCTAATTAAATTATCTAAATGAATGAATCTACGTATTCCTAATATATTCTATCTAGTATAACTATTAATTAACTAACTAATCAACTATTAATTCTAAAACTTATTTAAAACTCAATACCCTAATGTTAATGTAACCAGTATTAGAGTTAACTAACTAGGATTAATATCTAACTACCTAGGGTTAGTCGACTAAGGTTAGATACTAACTAAGATTAATAACTAACTAAGGTTAGCTAGGGTACGGTTAGGGTTAGCTAGGGTTAATTAGGGTTAACTAACTACCTAAGGGTTAGTTAGGGTGGCGGTTAACTACCTCGGGTTAGTTGACTAAGGTTAGATACTAACTAGGGTTAGCTACAAACTAAAGTTAGCTAGGGTCAACTAGGGGGCGGTTTAAGATAGGGATTTGACTAAGGTCCACGCCACTCTAAGTTGGACTAATATCTACCTAGGAAATAAGGATTAGATTACAAATTACTTAAAATAACAACCTAATAAAGTAAGACCCTTAACTAAAATCGATATTTGAAAGAATTAACATTAAAACTAAACTTAATCTATCTAAGTTAGATAATTACTAGAATACAAACTAGCATTAATGCAAGCTTACCTAATATGATAATACACGACTTCTAAAATCTAATCTAAGGTAATACATCCTAAATTAGTTGTAGTCTATCTAGGCTATGTCTAAATAGAAAATTAATAAGGAGGGCTTATGAATGATGCACACGAGTTTGGAAAGAACTCTATCCAATATAATCGACTTAATGACTCAATTAGAAAGATTGGGATTACAATAAAAACGTCCAGCTGGTTGGACCCACACGTTTTCCCTTTTCTATTTAAAACAATATAACCAAGTTTGAAAACCTTTCCCAATACCTTGTCCACGATTTTAGCAAATGAATTACAACTCAAATGTTGTTTCCAAACAGATAAAAGAGAAAAAGTCTTCTATTGTGCTGGAGTACCAAAAGTTAAATCTTTCCTAAAAGGGATTTCACGAATTTGGATTTCTCATTAAAAACACTAACTCCTTTTTGAACTTTGATGATGCATAAATTATACATTTTATTAACACATTTTCACTGCATAAATGCATCATCTATAGATTAAGGACATACACTTAGGTGCATAATGATATTATAGAGCTCTGGTTTGAATTTCATCGAAATCGGAGTTAATTTGAGGAAATTAATGCATTTACATGTAACGGGTCAAATCTCGGAGCCGGTTTGAGAGATTTGGATCCAGACGCCCATTTGGATCTTGGATTTGGGTCAAAACACATGGAATCAATCCAGCTCCAACCCAATTCGAGTTTTCATAAATTATTTTCCAAAACCCCCTGTAGAAAGAGGCGCCCAACAATTATTTTGTTTTTAACACTGTTTTTGTAAAAACGCCCAAAGAGGCAAAATCGTGTATAGGGGTGAGGGACGCCCAGCCATTCCTTGTCTTTGCTTTGGTTTTCGTGCCCTAGGGGCACAAATCTAGCTCCAGCCCCCTTCTCAACCCTCACCTCCTTCCATCTCCATTGAAGACATGAAGAAAAGCTTGAGATCCAAGCCTTCTACCTTGTCTCCCTTTCAAATCTTCTCATTTCTTATTCTCCCTTTCAAACATCATTGCAAAACAAGAAGACATATAAAAAAAAAACAGGAAAGATATGGGAAGTAACCAAAATCAAAGAAAGGCTTTATGATAAAAAGATTTTTTTATTGCAGAAAATCAAACTTGTTGCAGAAAATCAAATTTTGTTGCAGAAAATCAAGTTTTATTGCAGAAAATCAAATTCTGTTGCAGGAAAACAAGCTTTATTGCAGAAAATCAAGCTTGTTTTATTGCAGAAAATCAAATTTTGTTGCAGAAAATCAAGCTTGCTTTATTACAGAAAATCAAATTTTGTTCCAGAAAATCAAGCTTTATTGCATAAAATCAAGCTTGTTTTATTGCAAAAAATCAAATTTTGTTGCAGAAAAGCAAGCTTTGTTGCAGAAAATCAGATTTTATTGCAGAAAATCAGATTTTGTTGCAGAAAATCAAGTTTGTTTTATTGCTTTTTGTCAAAATATGATACTCAAGGGGGGACCGATGTTGCCATTGCGAGGCATCATCGATCACCAATATAGAAGACAACCAGTGTTGCAAACCACATCAACAAGGTGCAACGGATTTGCCATATACATAATATGAATATGTTGCATAATCACCAAATTTGCAGACAGAAAACATTGAAGTAAAAGAGGCATAGTAGACTCATTAGAAGATGCATCACAAGATTAAGAGACCAGATCAAACTACTTATGCTCATAAGTTTGACAGAAAAATGGCCCAGAAACGCTGTCAGGTGACTTCATAAAACTCATTTACTGAGTTACTTGTGACTAGCCAAATGCTAAATGGACCTTACTTATTCAGCTACCTAAAATTTCAAATTTCTTTATCACAATAGGGGAACCAATAGGTTTTCAACTATATCATACCAGCTCATAGCAGATTGAAAGAGCAACACCACTGATGTGCGCACAACATAACCAAAGAGACTGGATTTTTTATTACTACAAGCTTTAGCCGATTCTTATGGGAAAAAGACATAAGATGCAAAACGTGAAATGTCAAGGAATCATAAGATGCCAAAAAACCTTGTAGATCCTCTGCACCAAACAACTTGTATCCCACGCTCAAGAGGTTGATCCTCTTCTCTTGGGCTGCAGAAAATGTGTAAAAGCTTGGTGAATCCCCTACATCAAATGAATCAATAACCAACAAGTAAGGGGCGTTATTCTTCTATTGGACTTGTAGATCCTCTGTCACCAGCAAGAAAGGGGTGATTTTCTGCTGTTGGACTTGTAGATCCCCTGTCACCAGCAAGAAAGGGGCGATTTTTTGCTGCTGGGCTGAAGGAAATGGGCAGCAGCCTGCTGGATCCCTTGTACCCTATGAAATGCGACACCGCCAACCAAGAGTTGAAGGGCTGGACACTTTTCACGCTGGATGGAGGAGACCTGCGATAAGAACAAATAGGAAAAATTAATCGGCCAGCGATCCGTTTCCATCTAAGTGCCCCTTTTTAAAGATCTTGAGTCCCTTTTCAAAAAAAAATCGCAACCTTCCTTTAGGGGTTCCGTTACAACTTTTGAAAACTTTTGAAACTGAAATTTGAATGATTTGAAAATCCGTCGTTTTCAAAAGGGGACGAAATCTTATGATTTAAAAAAAATGGTTCATTTACCTAAAGTTTAGGTAAAATGAACATTTTAGGAATTTTTTTTGCTGTGGCGCCATCTAAGGCTGCTTCTATAAAAATAAAATTTAAAAATAAAAAAAATGAATAGTGAAATAAATGGGAGGCTTTTAGGGAAATGCTACCTCAATCGGATTTAAAAATCCTTTTGAAATAAAGTTTATTTTTTTGTTTGGCAAATTTTCCTGCAGGGAGCTCCAGTGGGGCGCCACCTGTGTGTGGGCCCACTAACTATTTTATAACATTGAAAAATTACAAATAGGAATTTACAAAATTGGTGCCATCTCCGGGTGGGCACTGTTTTGGAAATAAGAGAAATATTGGAGAACTTGAGTGTGACACTAGTTCAAGGCGGGTCCCACACCATTTATTTGAAGATAAAAAGCAAAAGAAATAACTTCTTTTTGGAATTTTTATAATACGAGATAAAACTTTGTCTTTTTTCAAGAATTTGGAAGAAAATGGTTTTTCAGGGCAAAAATATGTATAAAGAAAATGCAGAAATTTTGTAAAGAGATTTAAAGTCTTTTTGCAAAAAGTTTTGAGATAAAATCTTCTAAATTTAAAATTATGTCCCAAAATTTTAAAATCAATATCAAAATATCCAGATTGTTTTCTTGAGAAAGCTTTTGTAATTCCGAGTTTCAGGGGTAAAATGGGAAAGATTGGCAATTTTGAAGACCCAGGGTTTTGAAATCAATTTTAAAAAGAGTTAAAACTTGAATCTTGATTGAGGATTTTTGAAATCGAGAGTTCTGGACCTCGAAGTGACATGCTGTGCAATAAAATGATATGAAATGCTCATGCGATGATATGCAAAGCCATGTCTCATGAAGTGCCATTTTGACTCAGTAATTGGAAATTCTAATTTCTTGTCATGAATAGGATTTTAAAAATTTGCAGTTTGAAGATATTTCTGAGCCTAAATATGGGAATTTTGAGACTTAGGAATGAAATTTCGAACTTTTTGCAAGGTTCACTCTCAGAAAATGACCATTTTGCCCTCCAGTGATCTTAGAGAACCAAGAGGTGATGATTGGTGGAGATGTCAGGAAGGTGAGTGAAAATTTGGGGTGTTTACAATCTCCAAAATAAAGGATGATGTAATAAACTCTCCTGAAGCCCAAGAGAGCAAAAAGAGTGCAGAAAGATTATCATGAGAGAAGTTCCCAGGATATAAAACTGTCAAATCTATCAAGAATCTTCATTAGATTTGTGAAATTCTATTATTAATACTCTTTCATCAATTGCTTTCATAATATCAAATTCTCTTTCATGTTCATATCAAGTAAATTGATATCTTCCTTGAAGAATGTCAATCACAAGTAATTTGGATTCCCAATCTTGATTCTACGAAGTGAATCTCGTTTGGAGGTAATACTTCAGGTAGAAAAGGAGGAATATCTTTGCGACAATGTGTATCATTTTCAAATACTTTGAATCAACAACAGACTTCTCAACATTTTGACAATATTTTCTAGCTATCTGTACGTGGAGTGAGAGCTTGATGTCTGTTTTCGATACATCCTGACACCAATTTTAAATCCCTCTTAAGGACTTGATTCCTTCCCTTCTTTTATGATTTGAGAGCGTGAGCTCTCAGATTTGCACACTTCCCTATGTCCCCACCGTCCCACCATAGACAGTCCAATTTTGGTTCGAGGTCGAACCACCAATCATTTTATCGCAAAAGGCAATTTCAAAAGCTATTTAGTCTTAGCAATGAGACACCCAAAATCAACCCCTTTTGAAGCTTTAGGGACCCCATTTTCCTTCCTTTTGCAAAACCCCTGTCGGATTTATTGTGCAAAATCCGAAGGTTCCATTATGATCTCTTCTTTCGAGGATTTCACCCATTTTCCGCCCAATCAGGATAAGGGTACAAACCCGAGCCTCCTTTGATGAGGTATTTCATTTTCCGCCCAATCAGGATAAGGGTACAAACCTGAGCCTCCTTTGATGAGGTATTTCATTTTACGCCTGATCAGGATAAGGGTACAAACCTGAGCCTCATTCAATGAGGTATTTCATTTTTCGCCCAATCAGGTTAAGGGTACAAACCTGAGCCTCCTTTGATGAGGTATTTCATTTTCCGCCCAATTTGCAAATTTCTCTTTTTAATTTTCTTTCAATGTTATTTAAAATAGTCAGTGGGCCCACACATGGGTGGAGCCCCACTTGAAAATAAGAGATTTGCCAAACAAAATAAAACTTTATTTTCAAAAGGATTTTAAAGCTGGCTGAGGTGGCATTTCCCTAAAAGCCTCCCATTTATTTCGTTTCACTATTTGTTTTTTTTTTAGAAGTAGCCTTAGATGGCGCCACCGCCAAAATTTCATTAAAGGTTCATTTTTACCTAAACTTTAGGTAAATGAACCAAAATTTTAAAAAGTCATAAGATTTCGTCCCTCTCCAAAACGACGGATTTTCAAATCATTCAAATTTCAGTTTCAAAATTTTCAAAAAAATGTAACGGAACCTCGAAAGGAAAACTGCGATTTTTTAGAAAGAGGCTGAAAATCTTTAAAAAGGGGACGTTTTGATGGAAAAAAGGAGGCCGATTGATTTTTCACCCTTTGGTTTTATCGCAGGTGCCCTCTTCTCTGCCGTGGTTTTTTTTTTTCCTTTGAATGTCGTCTCCTCCATCCAGCGTGAAAAGCCTCAAGCCCTTCAACTCTTGGTGGGCTGTGTGATAGTTCATTTGGTGCAGGAGATCTGGCCAGCGTTTTCCCCATTTCCTTCAGCCTAGCAACAGAGAATCGACCCTCACTTGTTGTCTACAGGTCCATTTGGTGCAGGAAATCCCCAAAATAGCTGCTGCAAGCGTACCATCCAGAAGGAGTGCTCTTCTCCTTTCAGCCTCTACCGAACCAAGGTATTGACAATAAGAAATATTGAGTTTATCAATCATACAATCTCTGTAAAATGTTGTAAGTGAGATCTCATTTGATTTTCTATTCATATATGACGTTTCTATTATCATAATTTTTCTTTGATCTTATTGTTTTCATGCATTTTCCCTTGTTTTCTACATGTTTTCTGTTTGATCTGGGCATAACCCAACCCTTCTGCATTTAACGCCTAACAACATTTTCTTTAGTCTGGCATTGTGTTCCATTCCACCCATACCTCATTAGCCCACAGTAGCGTATGTGTATCTCCTTGTTTCCAGACACTTGTAACATCATATTCTATGTATGGCATAAGGAAATGCTCTGTCAGGCATCCACGCCCCTGTTCTTGCAGCATCACATTCCCATTTCCAGCATATATCATTGGTATATCATAATAGTCCATTGGCTGTTTCATGTTGCTGATTTGTGCTTTCTTAAAACCTCTTTTTTCTGCAGTAAATTAGTTTAGATATCATCACTGCACTTTTGCAATTTTCTTTTATTCAGCATAAGTTTTGTATTTATTAGCTTATCATGATTTTATTTTTCCCTGCGTTAAGTTCTATTACCTGCAGCCTATTCAGCCATAGCCATTAGTCTTATTTTTTTCTGTTGTGCATTTTACTTACAGCCTATCTACAGTTGTATTGCCACTTTCCTCTTTGACATTTCATTTTTTTTTTTTTGGTTTCCTGCATCTTATGATTCTTTGACATCTCATGTTTTTCTGCATCTTATGTTATCATAATGCAGGTTTCAGCATCCTGTTTTACAAGAATCAATTTAGATTCCATTGCTAACTTCTCATACAGCGATTCTCGAAGCTTCTGATCGAATATAGATTTGGAAAATTCAAGTTCAGAAATTGCTACTTCTTGATTATGACATAAACAAACAACATATTCCTATTGCTTAGCCTCAGAAAAAAGCCAGCTCTTCAATCCACCGATCTCTCTCATTCTCTGCAGCTTCTAGATTGGATTTAGCTTCTTCCAGGGCAACATTTGTTGCTGATAAATCATAATGGCTTAATTCCAATGCTTCCCCATCATTCCCATTCATAGGTGCATCATCCATGTACTTCCCATCCCCTGTCATCACTCCCATTTGTAATTGCTGTAGTTAAGAAAGAGTGTATAGAGGGAAAGTCCTGTTTTACAAGATAAACCTGTTATTTCTTTTACAACAATGTACATATGTGTTGGAGCTTTCAATAGGATAAAATGCTTCTAGTTTGCTAACCATCTCAAAACAGTTTATGGAGATCCATTTTATAGTTGGCAATTCATTTAACCATACTCTACAGTCACTTGTGCCTTCCATGGCAACTCAATTGTTATGCATATTTTCCCTTTATAAGCATATATATCTATATGTATATATATATATATATATATATATATATATATATATTGTAAGACCCGTGAATTTCTGAGTGCTTTACTGTTTGATTTGAGTTGGCATCTATGCTTGTGTGTACTTTTGAGATGTAGCACATGATTTGATGAGATTTGACTGTGCTTTGTATTTCTGCCTTGTACGCGCGACCCGAAGATCGCGTAAATATATTATGCAAGTAAGAAGTGTCTAACTCTGGACGAATTAGCTTTTGAAAATTTAAGGGTTAATTTATATTATGTTTTTATGGTTTGTCCCCGAATTTGGGACCCATACGACGTAAAAATCTTGTCAGTGCATGTGAATTACAAGTTTTGATCTATGTTTGGACCCGAATCGTGATACACGTAATTCTCGCAATTGGATGAAAATTTTCTTAAAAAGGCCTCGTGCATTTCGTATTAATTGGTGTTTAGCAGAGCACTAAATGATTTATCAGAGTTTATTTGATATTTTAAGGCATTAAATAAGTATTGTTTTGAAACTTATAAATTGGCGATTTTGGATCTTGGATCCGGGTCACCTAGAGGACCCAAACCCTTTGGGCGCCCCTCTAGGGGGACGATTTTGTCTATGTTTGACCAACTGGTCAAGGTTTGACCAGCTGGGTGGTACTTTTGAAAAGAATTTCATGGATTTTGAAATATAGGCCACGATTGGCCATTTTCTTCTTTTTGAAACTCATGATGAACCTTGAAGCTCATCATGAAAGGCGTTTTTCAATAAAGGGGACCATGGGGTTCGCGCCCCATGGTGCTTTTGTAATTGTTTCAACGTGATTCAAATAACCAATGCTGATTGGGTGAGTTGGGGTGGCTCTTTTGTAAAACTTTCAAACATTAAAGGTCTTCTTAAATGGCGTTTTTGAAAGAAAAGTTGGAGATTTCAAAAGATAGACATGCATTGGGCGTGGATTTCTAGAGGAGGGGCGTGGAGCACTCCAGCCCTCCATCTAAGCTGGATTAATCCTAGCCATCCAATGTTTTTAAACCTACCTACTTAACCCTTAAAGAGAGAGAAGAGAGCCCTCTCTTGGGCGATTTTCTTAGAGGAGCCTCTCTCTCCTCCCTTGCTCTTCTCCCCTTTCTTCTTCTCCAATGTGTGTGTGAGTGTGAGTGTGGTTCCAGCCGCGAGCACCTCCTTCTCCATCTCCTTAGTTGAGTCAAAGCCGCGAAGGTGAGACACCTCCCTCCCTATACCTATTGTGGATTTCGTTGAAGCAAGGTTCTACCTTGGCTTACAATTTGAGCATTTCCATTCCTTCCTTATTTCTCGTTTATGAGTTTTATGAAATGGGTGGCATGCATTATGAATGTTCGGTTGAGTACGTTTTTAAGCTTATTCCTTATGCAATATTGGCATTATAGCTTAAGGCCATACGGTTCTTCGTGTTTGCACGATTATTGGTACTTTTAAACCTCGTTTTAGCATTGGTAAAATGTGTTTACAAGCAAACGTTTTAGCCTTTCCTTTTTCCTCAAAAGCTTCAAGTTGTTCTTGCATGGTTTAGTTTGTAGCAGCAAGGTTTTTCTAATACCTTATTGCGGGTGGCAAGGAGGACATGGTTGGCACATGGCCAACAAACCCAGCTCATGCGGGTTAGCCCCTTTGAGGGTGCTGCTGGTTTTGGCCAAACAGGTCGAGCCGCGACTCTATGCGCATCAAGCTTTTCCATTTTCAGTTATTTTTATTTTTGTTGCATGCTGGGCCTTTATTTCACTTCTTGGCTGGACAGTCCAGACATGCTGGACACGTTCCAGCAGGGTTAGCCCAGACCGATTACAGTTGGGTCAGTCCTGGGGTAGGTTGGGCCGAATCACATTCGCCCCTTCCACCCTTTGTTTTCTGTTTGGGCATCCAGAAATTTCTGGACGCACCTCTGCCTTCGGGTGACCCCAGGCCGATCACAACTAGGACATCTTGGACGCCTTTTTCCCCTTCCCGGTTGATGATGACGCCCTTCAGCCGAGCCATGGGGTGGCTAAAGGGTTGGTCGCACTTTTGGCCTGACATGGTCCGGACCGAACTCAGTCCAGACCTGTCATAGGCCCTGACCGAGCCCAGCCCAGCCAGGTTGGGCCTTAAGCCCTTTTGCTTTTGAATTTTTGTTTCCGCCTTGGCTGCAGCCTTGCAGCCTTGCAGCTGCAGCTGGGTGCAGGCGGTAGGCCTTCACCCCACCTTATTCGGTGCTGGTTGTAGCCAGTTGGGTCTGGACCAATCGGTCCAGACCGTGCACAAGTGAGTGCGCCCTCTTTTTGGTCTGAACCAATCGGTCCAGACCTGGTCCGATTTGTGTGCTGAACCCAATGTGGGTTCATGGTGTTCGGTCACCCCTCTTAGACCCGTTAGGGGCCCCTAACCGAGCCCAGTTTCGGTTAAGGGCTCATCGTGGTGACCAGCTAAGGTTGGTTGTTTGGTGTTGCTGCAGCTTGGCTGCAGCGAGTGGACGCAGCTGGGTGCGGGCCGTGGGCCTGCGCCCCCGTTGCTTGTTTTCAGCAAGGCCATGGGCGTTGTTTGACAAGCATAGTTGTTGTCCTCTAGTCAAGTTCACAGCGCTATCCAAAGTGGGGCCTGCGTTGTGAGGGTCGTGGCACCCCATGGCGTCGGGTGACTAGTGAGCTGGCCGACCTGTGTCAAGCGTTTTAGATGCTCTAGTCCCCAATGTTTAGCAGCATTTACGCATATTAGCAGACCTCCAGATTTTCAGCCCATGGGCTACATGTGTGTTCGCAGCACGGGGTCCAATACCCCAACAACGTGATGGATTTGACTCATCATATCGCAAATGGATTGTGCTTGTCAACCAAAGCAAACTTTTATATGCATGTATTAGGTTGAACGCACCAGGGGAATGGTAAATTCTTCAATGTGATGTTTTATGGATTTATCCCTTTTTGTACACGCATCCGCCTTCGAAGGAACACACTGTTCTGGCTTTGCCAACCCACCAATGTGGGCATTTCGAATGCATATCTCTATGTATATGTTTCGTTTCAGCATTGAACGCTAGGTTTGTGTAAATGACTCCTTGTCGAGTGCTTCCAATGTGTTTGCGTAATTAAGAAACCAATGCCTTATAATAAGCAAGCACAAACGTAGTTCGTGCACGCTTTAGTACGTAGCTAGCACGTGTAATGAATGCAAACACGTACTCGTATTTGTACCAAATGAATGCAATCGCTAACTCATGTTAGTGAATCTTGAATGTTTGTCACCTAAGGAACGTGGGCATAATCATGCTTGTTATGCCTTGGGGTGCACTATGGATACTGCAGTCGTACGAGACTTATGCGATTTAGTCTATGGATATTGCAGTCGTGCAGGACTTACGCGACCTTGGAACTCCTTGGCGAGTTGTTAGCGAGATGAGCTCGCTTATGGTTGCAATAAATGGTTTATATACCTTGGCACTGTTATAAGTTATGTCTCATATGACAAATGTTTCTAACTATCTCATCATAATGTGAGATGTTTGTTATTGTCATTTGACTAGTCCTTACACGTATGACACAATGCACATACTTGTCCACTTGTACTTGTGCATTACTCACAATTACACATCTGTTCACATGTCACGTCCTTCGTATTGCTACATTAGTACTTTATGTTCTGTGATGCATACCTTGTTAAAAATGTTGATCCATTGCTTAATTATGTTCCTTCATGCATGCCATTTTATCGCTAGTAATTGTCGATACTGCTCCATGTGTGGTTAGCACTGCTTTATACTTGCTTATGCTATAGTTGCTCAATTATGGTAGATAATCATGCTATGTCTTGTATAAATAGCTTGTTTTCGATTTTCCATATATGGTATATCATGTTGGTTTGTCTCACCAGCTCGAAAGAGTACTGACCCCGTTTTATGGGGATACTGGTTTACTTAGGCGTGCGATGGAGCTCGGTGTGCTGCAGCGGACTCTGAACCCACACTTCTGAACCTCGCCTGTTGGATCCTGGCAGTTTGGTTTTGTATAAGGGATTGATATGTATAGTTTGTAAAGATGTAAATGATTTAAATAAAAGTTGTTTCAAATAAATGTTGTTTCACTTCTGTAGTGGCCGCCCAGGGTTTTCCAGCTTATTGGTTTCTCTTTCGGTTTCTTTCGCGTTTGCGTTTTTGGTTTCAAAAAAAAAAAGTTTACTAAAAAATTTAAAGGATTTTCAAGTCGAAAAATTTGGGTTTGGGGCGCTACAATTTTGGTATCAGAGTTGTGCTTTAAAAAGAGTTAAGAAGTGTGGTTCAAGTCTCTGCACGCATCAGCCATCGCACTGTAAGTATTTTAATTCAGTTTTGTTGTTTTCTGACTTGTTATGCTTGATTTGATGATCTTGTGTGTTTTTCGGGTGTCTTCCAATGTGAGACCCCATTTCGTTCTTAAGCCTCGTATATCGGGCTTAAAACATCAATTGTCGGAACCTAAGGGTTCGCTCGCGCTTGTGGATCTAGTTTCCCAAGTTGTTTTGAGTCGACTGTTGTGAGAGAGTTGGAGATTTTTGCCTGAGACTTAGGGAACTACTTGTGTAGTTCACCCTTCTCGTTCCACGTTGTGTTGGTGGAGATGATTGATATATCGTAGCGATTATCGAGCTTTAGCCTTATCGTGTTGTAGACGAGATGGCTTCGACGAGAACCATCGTGTGAGGCTCGGAGTGGATGTTTTCCCTTTTTTCCAACCTTGTTGGAATTGTTGGTAGCTCTGTCCTTGACGAAGGGTATCTCGTTTGATGCTAACCTTTTCAAATAGAAAGGTGGAAGCCTTGTCTGTGCCAGTGAGCCTTTGCATATCCTATAGGCGGATACTTGACACTGTCATTTTCCCCAGTCGTTCTTGGTGATGAGAACGTATATGTTGTTTCGTGCTTTGCATGTTGCGTGTGTTGCCGGTGATGGCATTTGACTCCTGAGAGGGTCGTGTTCTGGGGATGGCTCGACGCCGATTTCCAGGGCATTGCCGCTCGTGAGAGAGCATTGCGGGAATTTTTGTTTCCTCCACCACCGTTTGGAGGACTGTGGTGAGTTGACTCAGGTAGTGATTCCTGGTAGCGCCAACTATACCGCTGGATGGAGTAGCTCTCCAGCGATGCCGTTAGTGTGGTGATTCGCTAACGATGCCATCAGGGTGGTGATTCTCTGATGATGCCATTAGGATGGTGATTTCCTAATTACGCTACTGAAGTGGTGTGTGAAGACCCCAAATTTTTCAAAATTTTGTAAAATGACCCTTTTGCCCCTAGCCCCGTTTTCTGAGAAAATCAAGTCATTTCTTCAGATTTTCTGAATTAAAATCCATATTGATATATTCAAATTCAAAACCCGGATCCGAATTCCATACTTTAAATCCATATCTCCTCAAAACCCAGGTCCTAATGCATTTTCTGAAGAAATTTTCTCAAAATAGCTTTTAAATTCTCAGAAAAATTCCTTTTTGTAAATATTTTTGCAAAAATACAAAAAAATTAGTTTTAATCCTTGTTTTCTCACAAAAACTTTAGGATTTTATTCTAAAAATACAAAAAAATTGAAAAATAACACAAGAAACCAAAAATTTAGAAAAGCAAAAGATTTTGAGCCTTTTTGAAAACAATTTGCTAAAAGCCTCAGGAGCCCCCTCTTTATAAAAACTTGAAAAGCAAAGGGGCTCCTTTGCAAAATTTCTTTCTTTCTTTTAGGGTTTTAACATCCTTCGTAAGAAAAGGAAGAGGGCGAAAAATCGCCCTCTCACTCTCACCTCTCTCCCCTTTTGCAGAACCTCCTATCTTCCTCAATCGCCCTCCATTAACCACCCAATCATCCTCCTCCATCCATCTCTAACAACCGCAAACCCTAACCACTCGACCCTTCCCGAACCTTCTTCTCCTCTTTAAGAAGAGCTCGCAGGAGGCCCCATTGGACCATCCATCTTCACCCCTCCTCATTCCTCTCTTCTTCACGCAACGATCCGTCTTCATCCCACCATTGCCCTTTTCTGCCTTTTTCATCTTCCCCTCTTCTTCGTTTCACCCTCCTCGTCGGCCTCAGCTGAAAGAGGTCGATCATTCCTTACAGCTAAGAGATGATCGAAAGGAGTCGACCAATCCCAAAAGCTGCAGGTCTTCTTCTCTCTTAGTTGATCCAGGAAGAGTCTTCAAGCCCGACATCAAAAGCAAAAACGACTGTCATCAATCTGCGCCTGACCCCTCCATTAATAACAGCAAAAAGTAAAGGAACCTCCGCCCAATCTTTCAGAATACAAGCAGGCCAGATTCCTTCTTCATTGATCGGAGAAGGCAGTCCCTATAGTGGAAGCCCCACCGAGGTAGGCACCTCTACTCAATACCCGGATTTCCCCTTTTATCTTCTTGTTTGAGTTCTCTTTTAAGGATTTTGTGGTTTTGATTTTCGTTTTTCTTTAGTAAAAGCACCCCTGCAACATCGATTTGCTGATAGCAAAATCGATCTGCAGATGTGCGATAACAATGGAATGTTATATTCCAACATTTCTTTTTCTGAGATCTACATATGCTCGAATATCTGTGTTTTCTGATTTCCTAGCATTCTTATTCTTCTTATTCATTGTTTGCCTGTGCATTTTAAGGTATTCAATATGCTCTGCATCTATATTCTGTCCATCTGTTCATTACAGCATCACCTATCTTCAGTTGGTCCCATGATATATTACTTCATGGCATCTCGTACTCTCACACATGTCCATACATCTCTATGTCTTCCTTTAATTTTTTTTTATTTCTTCTATTTTATGTCAATTCCTGTATCATATATTGTGTAAATTTTAATCGCATCTATAGTATAGCATCTTCGTCATATCGTTTTGCTTTTGTTTGGTGATCATTCCTATACAAGCTACTACATATCGTACGTTGTGTTGTAACGCCGTCTATGTATGACATTGCGTAACATCCATCGAATATCAGCATTAGGTGTCTTCTCCACCTCATCTCCAGATCCAACTAGCAGGCTGTGCCAGAATGATAACCAGCGTGAGGTTCGATGGCAACCCCTAAGAGCTCCCCATTTTCCTGTTTTGATTTGAACGGACTTGAAAATTAGCACAGAACCAATTCAATAGAGAGCATTGAGGAATCAACTTGTGCTCCTTCCGATTCGCCTAAGCCAATCAGGAGCGAGGTTTCTTGACTTAGGACTCGTTGGAAGTTTGGGGAACTTAACGTCTTAACCTTGCTCTGATGCTATGACGATTGCAGAGATTTTTTGGGTATGGAGGATGGAATGTTATGTTCGGAACTGGACTAATGGATGCCTCACAATCTCCTCATTAACTCCATATTACATATTTTACTAGAGTTTATTTGTGTCCCGAGTCTGGATATCGAATAGTTTCTTTTTCTTTGTCTTTTGACCAAATGCCACTTAGATAGCAATCCTTTTATCCAACTATAATTTCCCCTTGAACACGCAGGGACAGGGCACATTTTTGTACCCCTTGTGACTTCTTTGTCTTTGTTTCATACCTTATTTAGACCAATTCTGATAGCATGTTGATTTTATTGTTATCAACTGTTGTTTTAGTTTGCTGGACAATACTTGGTTAGTTTGTGTCCAGTCATGTGGGAACTGTCGATTTAAGTTGCTTGGTTCACTATTATGTTCTGCAAGGAGAAGGTAAGTTCTATTTAAAATCATTGTCTACCTTTTGGATACTAGCCTATGCCAGAAATTATTTAAGTGAATTTGTGGATGCCCTCTTATTTCCTTTATTTTATGCAAACATGCTGATGTCTGTATGTAAACTTTGTCTATTGCAGGAGGACATTTTACCTTCACGTTTGATCTGTAATTAGTTTCTTTTGGACCCTAATTGTTGTTTTTCTCTCCTTTTTGCTTTTATGATTATTTCTCTTGAAAGAATTGAGTGGTTTTTGCTCAGCTCGGTCCAGGATGAATCCAAGCTGTTGACAGCCTACTTAATGAGTTATCAGGGTTGACAAAATAAAGAGTCTCGCAGCCATCGTTTATTTTCATCATATACTTCTACTCCTTGGTTGTTTAGTAGTGCCTTTAGACTTCCCAACATCTTGGGATTTTCATAGTTGAAGCTTTATCTGTCCCATTTTTCCAAATAAATAAATAAATAAATAATATATATGAAAAGAGAACAGAAAAGGAATTGCAATGATCTCTGGAAATTCCTGGTGCCTGCGTCTAAACTGCATAATTCTCCTTCTGTTATGACCTTACTCAATGCTGTCAAGATATAATTTGATGTGCTTGACGATTTTGTTTCATTGATTACTTAATATAGCATGATTACGTGACATTAGGAGTTGGAACATGGTGGCACCCATGCGTATTATCATTGGCCTCTATCAGGTATATATCCATTGTATTGAAATAGTTGGGATCTTATGTAATAATATTGAAGGGCAGTATATTAGGAATCTTAGTGTATGCAATTCTCAGGTATTAGCTTTCATTGAATTGTTATTGATCCTACATCTGGGTACTGTCATTTACTGCACTCCCTGTGTTACAACCCCCCCCCCCTTTTTTTTTTTTGGCATCCACGGCACAATCCTCATATTAGCTTAGTAAAACTCAGCTATGCAGCATCTTACAGACCTCCCACGTGAGTTACAGGTAGTTGGCTTCTACCTGTCTGTTTTGTTCTTTATTAAGGCATGACCAGCACATGCGTGGGAACTGATTTTCCCCTGCCATCATAAGTGTCATTTGTTGAGTGCCAAAGACAACTTTTTTTTGGGCTGTTGTGCTAAATTTGTTTCTGCCTTGTACTCCAGCACTTATCATCCATTCATCACCATTGTTGGCATATGGCAACATTTCCCATTTCTGGCCTCACAACATGCAGGGCCTTCATAGCAGTTGGCAGAATTTTCTGCAAAAGGCATTATGCAGTTCCTATCCCACCATCAGCCATGCTTAATTCCACCACCTGTCCGCTGCTGCCACTGTTTTCCAGTACCCAGTTGTACATACTTACACGCCTCTTCTCCAGCGGGCTCCAGCTCATAACCTTCCACCTGCTAACATAAAACCAGGTCTTCATTTTCGGCATCACACTACCTGTCACTATTTCACAACAGGACAATTCCTTCTTCCATGTGCTCACAGCTACACTCACGTCTTCATTTGCTGAACTAACCTCCATGATATTCCCTATTAATGGCTTTCCACCGTTAGCATGTTATCACCTGTGAATTCCTACTTATAACATTCAATGCCTCATAGCACTTGGTGTGTTATTAATAAATTATACCTACCTGTATATCCTTTCCATTGATAGCAGCACTTTGCTGTCTCTCATGGCATCTTCACTAGTCAGCTCCATCTATGCACATCTCTTGCATTTCCTGTATATATTTTCACTGTTGCCCAATATTACACCCACCCTTTAGGTATTAGTCTCATAAATGTCATCCATATCTATACATATATATATATATCTATATATATGTACATATATATACGTATGCATGTACATATGCACATAGACATATATCATTTTTTATCTTTCCATCTTAAAATACCTGGACGTGTGAGCATTTTCTTACCATTGGCATCTTTTGGAATCCACGTGATATATAATTTTGCTTTCATACTAACCCAGTTATTTTGCAGGGGATGTGTGGAAAAGATATCATTACTTGGGGCTGTACATTTTGATTTTATCTATTGTAATAGTTAGATTGGAATGAAAATTTATATTTTCTGCTTTAGGTAGAATGATTGAGCATTGTAAATATCATTGAATTACTTGTTTTTTTTTTTCATGCATTTTTGCCTTTATTTTTCAAATTCTCACAAATGGCAACACGAATGGCACGTGCACCCATTTCGTAAGAGATAATAAATACTAAGTTGATGATCCACATCAATGGCCATAGTCAGGGTGTGGACAAAACTTAGCATTTTTTATCTTTTACAAAATAACACTGGATCCACACTGGATCCATTTTCAAAATTCATCATATTTTTTCTAAAATATTTTATTCTTTTATCAGAATTTAACTTTAAATTAGCTCAAAACATATACCAATGGCCATAGTCAGGGTATATTGAGAGTTAATTTCATTTTAAATTCTATAAAAGCACTAAAATGTATTTTATTCTTCTTTTGAATTTAAATATAGATTATCATATAATACATTCAATGACCATAGTCAAGGATGTATTATATTTTCAATCTTATTTTAATTCATTTAAAGAATGAAATAGCTTTTCAAATTCCAATTTCAAACTTATTCAAATTCATTCATCATATAGCATAGAATTGCATCATATTTTCAAAACTTCCTTTTCAAAATTCCAAGTGATTCTTCTTCTTAAATCAAACCTTATCCAAATCCAATTCTATCTCATTTCAAAGATTCAAAATCCAATTTGACTTTGAAATTCCAAAATCATTTTATATTCAAACTTCAAATTTCCAACTCAATTCAAAATTCAATTTCAAAGTTTAATTTAACTTTGAAGTTATCTTCTGATTTTAAAATCAAGTTCACCTCCTTTATCTTCAATCAAGGTTTGGATTTGAATCTCAAAACTTAAATTTTGGGTTTTCTAAAAACCCAGATCCATCCTTAAAAGATCCTATTTGGACTTTTCATAACCCAAATCCAAAGTTAAATCCTAGTCTCAGCTTGGATCCAGATTTCCAAGTATCAACTCAATTCCCATTTTAGGATCTCAGATTACAGATCTAAATTCCATTTAGGATCCAGATCCTCATTCCACTTTGGATCTCCGATTACAGATCCAAATTCCATTTAGGATCCAGACCCTCATTCCACTTTGGATCTCCAATTACAGATCCAAATTCCATTTAAGATCCAGATCCCCATTTCACTTTGGATCTCGAATTACAGATTTGTATTCCACTTAGGATCTAGATCCCCATTATACATTGGATCTCAGATTCAGATCCAAAATTCATTCTTTAGGATCCAGAAACCAATTCACTTTGGATCTCAGACTTCAGATCCAAAATCTATTATAGGATCCAGAATCCAATTCTACTTTGGATCTCAGATTTCATATCCAAAATCCATTCTAGGATCCAGATCCCCATCCTACTTTGGATCTCAGACTTCAGATCCAAATCCATTTTAAGATCTAGAATCCAAACACTCATATTGGATCTCAGACTTCAGATCCAATTCCTCTGTAGGATCCAAACTCCAATTCCACTTTTAGATCTCAGACTTCAGATCCAATTCCATCTTAGAGACCAGAGTCCAGCTCTATCTTGGATCTCAGATTTCAGATCCGAACACCATCTTAGATTCCAAATCTTGAATCCAATTCCATTCAAAATTCCAAATCCAAATTCCACTTTAATTCCCATTCCTAAAATCAATTCCATTTTTCATTCCAGATTTCAATTCAAGTTTCCATTTCAGATCCTAAATTCAAAATTCAACTTTGAACTCTATTTAGAACCTAGATATTGGATTCAGATTTCATCTTGAAAATCCAACTTTTAAATCAATTCCATTTCTCAATTTTTTCAAATTTCCCAATTCCATCTTTCCTTCTGATTCAATTCCATTTTCATTTCTATTCTGATTCAAAGTCCATTTATGACTTTGAAAATTCCTTTCTTCTTCTTTTATCTCAAAACTTCAAAAAATCATTTTTTCAAAAATCCAGACTTATCTTCCCAAGCTCTTGATTATCCTAAAAACTTAGAACTTTAATCTTAAGTTCTAAGTTAGAAATCATTTCTTCACTTTATCAGATTCATCCCAGAAGCGCTTGAAAAATTTCAAATCATTTTTCAAAAAGAGCATACATCTTTGCATTGCACAAGCATGATTCTTTGTGTATTTAGGCTTAGAATAAATTCTTAGATAATTTCTTAGCAAAGCAAAAGGCATAGATTCGACCCTTGGTTCGATTACCCCTAGTAAAGGCGCCAGGAACGGTCAAACCTCGTACCGACGAGCGGATCCCGTCTCCCAGTTTTCCCGCAAATATTTTCAAAAACGGAGGCGAGTTATTTTCAATATTTTCAAAATTAAGGTCAAGTGAGACCCGCAAAAGAATTCCTCTTCTCTTCTCTTCTTTCTTTTCTCTTCTCTCTTCTTTTCTCTCTTTTTATTTTTCTCCCTTCAAAAAAAAGAGGAAAATAGAGGTTAGAAAGGAAAAGAGAAGGAAGAGAGAGAATATCACGAGAGGAAAAATTTTGCGATTATCACAGTTTTGGCGACCGAGATGGGACTCGTCTTCGTCCGGTCGAATTTAATGCCTTTTCTTTTGCTTTGATATTATCTAAATCTTTATTCTACGAATGTCAGCTATATTTTCCATGCAAACCTTAGGAGCCTAGATTCTATCCTAAAAGCTGACATCATTGCATATAGGATTTAAGTATGGTTTGATAGGACCATATTGAGGAGATTATTTCATGCTCACATTAGACTTAGGTCTGAAATACAACTCTCCTCAATTTTAGGGATTGAATGCAAACAATGTATGCAAGTGCATGCTTCTCTTCATTTTAAATCTATCTCTTTAGGACTTGCATTAGAGCCATCTGATTTCTTGCATGTTGAGCATATTTTGAAAATCTCCCTTACCTATATTGTCCCGGTCTTCACGTTGCTGGGCTGTCTCACTGAACCATAGTTCGGGAGAGAGCCTCACAACTGGACCACTTATTTGGGTTTGCGCCCCCCTACCACGTACCTAAGGGCCATAGTCCGAGGTATATCGGTAGGTGCTCAAGGATGTTGGGAAGCCATTACCTTAGAACCGGAGAAATATTTTTTATGCCACGTACTTCGAGCTTCGGCTCGGGTATATCGGCGTATCTTGATTGAAATCAGATGATCTGAACCCTAGAGTTAGGATTAAAGTCCTACAAGCTATTTCAAAATATTGCATTTAGAGTTAACCTCTAGGGAGTGTTGTTTGTGCATTCTTGTTTGTATATCTATGATTGTATGATATTTGATATTCCCTATATTTTCCAAAACCCTGGGTATATATTATTTAAAATTTCCTCCTTATTTTAAAACCCAGGTGTATTTTCCTTTTTCTTCTCGTAATTTCTTATAAATTCTTTTTTGATCCTGCCTGCAATTCTTTTCTATTCCTTACCCTCATTTACAATAAAACATCTTTTGTCAGGAGATATCTTTTTCGAAATTAATCTTTTGTTCATATTTTACTTTTTCAGAAAAACAATGCGGTTGACGCAAATTTTGGGTGACAACCCGATCCCTCGTAATGGGATTTTTCATTGTCAAATTGTGATTTCTTCCTTTATTAAAATTTCCTTCCTAGATCTTTTCTAAAAACCCTCCATTTATTCATCAGTGAAAACGTCAACGTTTCATCATGGTTCAAACGAGAGCGAGAGGAAGGGCAGCTCAGCAGCACAATGACAGCGAAGTGGAAGAAATAAACTCTTCCAGATTGTCTCGAAAGCATAATTCAGAGAAAGATGATGTTGACCCGGCGATGTATAAGATCTTTCAAAAAATGATGGCAAAGATGATGTCTGAGCAAGGAGGGGCAAGTTCAAAAAAGACATCTTCTAAGAGCAAGACCAAGAGAAAGCCAATGAAGAAGCATGTCAGGATCAACAAGAGGAAGGTCCAGCAAGACAACACATCTGAGGGCACGAAATCAGCAAATGAGGACTCCGAAGAAGAGCAGTTTGTATTCATCCCAAAACATCTACGACAACCCAAGAAAGTGGCAGAAGAACCTGAATCAGTCAACAAACCTAAAGATGGAGTCCCGGCAGAAGATTCAGTTCAAGCATTAACTAAAATGGTCAAAGATCTGCAGATCCGAGATAAGGGAAAGAGGGTATATACCAGACAGGACTTCTACCTTGGTTTAGATGGGGACAACAGCTTCGAAGATCTCCCCCGAAAGTTTATTAAATTCGATGGGTCCGGCAATCCAAAAGCCCATCTCGCAATGTTCTTCGCCGAATGTGCCAGGTTCAGTGAAGACAATCGAGCCCTCTTCTTGTGCTTTCCTCGCAGTTTAGAGGGCGTAGCAGCTAAGTGGTATGCGGAGCACATCAACCCCGTCGAGCTGCGTGATTTTGATAAAGTTGTCAACCTGTTTGTAGAGAGATTCATGTTCAATACTGAGGCACCGCCAACCCTCAATCACTTATGCAATTTGAGGCAGGATGACAAGGAAAAGGCCATAGATTTCATCCGTAGGTGGAGAGATACCTGCAACAAGATGAGGACCCCAATTTCAGAAGAGCATGCCCTTCAACTCATCCTCAATAACTTTTCTCAACCCCTGAAAAGCCTCATTTTCCCATACCCTTCCAAGACATTTATTGAGTTGACTGAACGAGCTGAATGGCTCGAGATGGGAATAGATAACGGAATCTATGACGGTACCACTTTGGCAAGGGGCAATCAAGATGTAAAGAAGAAAGCCCATTTCACTCTTTCCGCTGGTCCCTCATCCGACAACAAGGGTAACAAGGATGATCATGTCAGCAATTCAGAAGGATTCAGAGGTCAAAAAGGAAGGTCTTCCAGCAACAATAAGCCTTCTCAACCTAATTCTCAACAGCGGGAAAAGAATCAGGAAAAACCAAAGCGAAAGGATTGGGATCCTGACCGCGAATTCACCCCTTTGGAGCAGACACTCGATGAGGTTCTGGAATATATGCTCACAAAGAATATGATTCGTCTGCCAAAAGCTGTCGATCCTTCAGTAGTCTTGGGCAGCTTCAAGGAACAGTTCTGCAAGTATCACCGTGCAGTGGGGCACGACACAGAGCACTGCTTCGTTCTGAAAAATATCGTCCAGGACTGCATCGATAAACACCTTCTGATAGAAGAGAAAACTGAAGAGCAGCCCGCCGTCCGGACATAGCCTTTTCCAGATCATTCAAAAAGCCAATGATACTAGAGTCTTTTCTGTTATCCTCCATTTTCTTTATCAAACCATCCTGTAAGGGCAAGTCAACCCGAGTCTTTTACGACCTTCTGTTCAAAGATGCTTGTAAATAATTCAGTCTTTTCTAGCAATTTTACTTATAAATGAAATGTCAATTTCCTTTCTTTGAGGTTCAATTCTTATTTCTTTTTCGCAATATTGAGGCATCTTTTATTGTTTAAATTTTCATTTACACTTCAAAATATTCTTTTGCCATCAGATTCCTATCCTTTTCAAAAATGTGGGACAATCCTGACATCATTCATGAGAGAAATGATATTACCTATGAGGGTCTTTTAAAAATCATGAAAATTTTTCATATTTTTTTAGTCCAAACCTTTCCTAAAGATCAACCCTCGTGTTGATCATCTTTTCCAGAAATTGGTTGTCGGACCATTTCACTTCAAAAGATCAACTCTTGTGTTGATCATATTGATTTCAAATCATTGCATTCAAAGATCAACCCTTGTGTTGATCATATTTTCTAAAAAAAATTGATTTCAAATCATTTGCATTTCAAAGATCAACTCTCGTGTTGATCATACTTTCTACAAAAATCGATTTCGAACCATTGCACTCAAGGATCAACCCTTGTGTTGATCATATTTTCTAAAAATTTGATTTTGAAATATTACATTTAAAGATTAACCTTTGTGTTGATCATATTTTCTAAAAATGGATTTCAAACCATTGCATTTAAATATCAACCCTCGTGTTGATCATATTTTCTAAAAATTTGGTTTTCAAATCATTGCTTCACAGAAATTAACCCTCATGATGATCTCTCATGAATGATCCCCTTTCAAAGATCAGCTCTCGCAGTTAATCTTTCTTTCCAAAAATGATTCTCTCATTTTAAAGATCCCACGTGCAGGCAGGATCAAATCTTTTCTCAACTTTTATCAATTTTTCATTTATCAAATCTTCCTTTCAGTCTTATCAGTTTTATTCATCTTTATCAAATTTTATTTTTTTCATTTTTATTAATTCTTCTTGTCAAATTCTTATTTCAAAATTTTTTTACCCTTTCAGGTTAAGGGATAAACCTGATGCCTCTTTCCCATGAGGTATTTCTTTTGCCTTCTTCTTTTCTCCCCTTCAGGTTAAGGGATAAACCTGAAACCTCATCCTACGAGGTCCTTATTTCTTCAAAACAAGGGATAGTCCTGAATGTCTTCCTTCCTCTTTTAAAAGCTTCATTAACCTCTGCCAAATCTTTTTCTTTATTAATTTTTCAAGCTTTGCTGATTCTTTTAATTCTTTATTCTTGCCAAGATTTTATTTCTTTTCCCATTCAGGATAAGGGATAATCCTGAAACCACTCATAGGAGCAACAATGCTACCTGTGAGAATTCATTTACAAAGATAAATTTCATAAATTTCCTTGATTCTTCTCTCTTATCAAATCTTCCATAAATTTCTATCTTTTCTCGCCAGTTCTTCGCGAATCTTATCTCTTCCCCATTCAGGATAAGGTGTTAATCCTGAAAATTGGATCATATACAGCCGACTATGATGGTCTATTTCAATCCACAAGTTGAATCCTTTCTTCTTAAATTGAGATCTCTAAGTTGAATTCCTATAGAATCAGAAGCCCGTAGGTTGATCCCCTGTCAAACCAATATGGCTCACAGGTTAAATCCCTCTTAAACCAAAATTCCTTCTCAAACCAGTCGATCTTTAGGCTGAACCCCTACTGATCAGCGAGCTTTAGGTTGAACACCTATTGCTTCGCAGTCCTTAGGTTGAAATCCTTTAGGACCTTTTCTTTCGATCTTTAGGCTGAACCCCTACTGATCCACGAGCTTTAGGCTGAACTCCTACTGATTCGCAGTCCTTAGGTTGAAATCCTTTAGGACCATTCCTTCCTTCGATCTTTAGGTTGAACCCTTACTGATCGGCGAGTTTTAGGCTGAACTCCTACTGATTCGCAATCCTTAGGTTGAAATCCTTTAGGACCATTCCTTCCTTTGATCTTTAGGCTGAACCCCTACTGATCGGAGAGTTTTAGGCTGAACTCCTACTGATTCGCAGTCCTTAGGTTGAAATCCTTCAGGACCATTCATTTCTTTTGATCTTTAGGCTGAACCCCTACTGATCAGCGAGCTTTAGGTTGAAGTCCTACTGATTCGCAGTCCTTAGGTTGAAATCCTTTAGGACCATTCCTTCCATCGATCTTTAGGCTGAACCCCTACTGATCAGCGAGCTTTAGGTTGAAATCCTACTGATTCGCAGTCCTTAAGTTGAAATCCTTTAGGACCATTCCTTCCATCATATACAGCCGACTATGATGGTCTATTTCAATCCACAAGTTGAATCCTTTCTTCTTAAATTGAGATCTCTAAGTTGAATTCCTATAGAATCAGAAGCCCGTAGGTTGATCCCCTGTCAAACCAATATGGCTCACAGGTTAAATCCCTCTTAAACCAAAATTCCTTCTCAAACCAGTCGATCTTTAGGCTGAACCCCTACTGATCAGCGAGCTTTAGGTTGAACACCTATTGCTTCGCAGTCCTTAGGTTGAAATCCTTTAGGACCTTTTCCTCCGATCTTTAGGCTGAACCCCTACTGATCCACGAGCTTTAGGCTGAACTCCTACTGATTCGCAGTCCTTAGGTTGAAATCCTTTAGGACCATTCCTTCCTTCGATCTCTAGGCTGAACCCCTACTGATCCGCGAACTTTAGGTTGAAATCCTACTGTTTCGCAATCCTTAGGTTGAAATCCTTTAGGACCATTTCTTTCGATCTTTAGGCTGAACCCCTACTGATCAACGAGCTTTAGGTTGAAGTCCTACTGATTCGCAGTCCTTAGGTTGAAATCCTTTAGGACCTTTTCTTTCGATCTTTAGGCTGAACCCCTACTGATCAGCGAGCTTTAGGTTGAAGTCCTACTGATTCGCAATCCTTAGGTTGAAATCCTTTAGGACCATTTCTTTCGATCTTTAGGCTGAACCCCTACTGATCAGCGAGCTTTAGATTGAAGTCCTACTGATTCGCAGTCCTTAGGTTGAAATCCTTTAGGACCTTTTCTTTCAATCTTTAGGCTGAACCCCTACTGATCAGCGAGCTTTAGGCTGAAGTCCTACTGATTCGCAATCCTTAGGTTGAAATCCTTTGGGCCCCTTTTCTTCCAGTTGATCTTTAGGTAGGAGCCCCTACTGATCCGCGATCTTTAGGTCGAACTCCTACTAATTCGCAGTTCTCATTTTGAATCCCCTTCAGACCATTCATAAGTCAATCTGTAGGTTGAATTCCTACTAATCTATATTTCTTTTCACGGTTCTTAGGTTGAATTCCTATCGAACCACATTCATCTTTCAAAAAAGTAAACCTGTAGGTTGAAAACCTGCCAATCCATATTCTTTTGCAGTTCTTAGATTGAATTCCTATTGAACAAAATTCATTTTTTGTAGGCTGAATTCCTACTGATCTATATTCTTTTGTTGAATTCCTATTAAACCAAAATTCATTTTTCAAAAATCCAATTTTTAGGTTGAATTCCTACTGATCCATATTTCTTTTGCTGTTCTTAGGTTGAAAGCCTATTAAACCAAATTCGTTCTTCAGTCTATAGATAAATTATTATTTGCCACAAATTCTTTTACAAAATTCTTGGGTTGAAATTCCTATTAAATTAAAATTCATTTTTTAAAAAAAAAAAAACAAAAAAAAAAAACAATTGAATCCCTACGGATCCTGTATTCTTTACGGCTCTTAGGTTGAGTCCCTGTTGAGCCAATGTTGTGTGATAAAACCAGTATTTTCATGTTATTTCCTCCAAAATTTCAGCTAAAGGATGCATCAAAATCTATATTGAGTGATTATTTCACAAAGAATTCGTGAAAACTTTGCCAATTTGCTAAAAACATTTGTTGATTCTAAATATTCCTACACAAAAAGAATTTTTCTCAGATTACCTCCAGTATTTCTTTCCAAAAAGATGAAACTCTTTGCGAAAAAGAGGTAAAATTCAAATCTTTTCCTGTTGATCAACCAAAAGAATGTAAGAAATGTCCTCGATATGATCAATAAAAGAAATCTTCAATGACGTTGAAAAGCCAGAAGCGAATTGATATTGATCTTGGCTATGGCGCATGTTTAAAAATGACTTTCTGGCAATCAGGCAGTGGAAATATCTTGAGCTATAAAAAGAATCCACTCAACCCATATCTTCTCATTTTCGTTTAAAAAGTTGCAATCAAATATCCGCAAAAGGGATCTCTCAATTGTCGTCAAGATGAAGGCGAATTAAGCGAGTAGACCCCCGGGGCCAAAGAAGATTGGAAACATCTCCAAGATGACGGAGTTTGTGACGGATCCTTCCAGAGAAAGTTCAGATCACCGTCGAGATGAAGGCGAGTGTGATGAATCTACCGACAAACCCTAAAAGATATTTGATTCCAGCTATCATCTGAAGACCTTTTGAGCCAATATCATCAATAGAATCCCTGAGATAAAAGAAGGATCGGAGCATCTCCAAGATGAAGGAGTTTGTGACGTACCCTTCCCTGAAAAAGAGAGAAAAGTCAGGACTCATCCAAATAAAGGATGATGTAAAAAGCCCGAGAAAGCCTATGACTCAAAAAGAGTGCAAAATGATCATCATGGGAAAACACCCAGATATCAAACTGCCAAAGTTGCCAGAAGTCATCTTTTCTCATGCAAAATTCTTTTATCAATATCTTCTCATTACTTGCTTTTATGAAATTAAGAATATTTCTTTCATTCTCATATCAAGGAAATGGATAGCTTCCTTGAAGAAAATCATCAGCGCTAAAAATTTGAATCTGACTCTTAGAACCAGTGAGTTGACCTCATTTGGAGGAAATACTCTAGGTAAGAGAGGGAATATCTTTGCACATACGTGCACATTTCCAAGCGTTTGAATCAACTACAATTTTATCCTATTGGCAAAATTTTCTAGCTATTCCAAGAATGAAATAAACATTCAATATCCATTTTTGATGCAACCTAGCGTTGTTTATATTTCCCAAAAAAAAAGTTGCCTCTGAAAGAAGTATCTCTTCCTGCCCCATCACGGTTTTCTCATTGAAGAATTCCGTATGGATGACCCACTCAGGATAAGGGTCAAAACCTGAAATTTCTGCGAAAGATCATTTGATTTCAAAAGCTATTTCAGTCTCAACAATGAGACGCCCAATTTCTTCCCCTTTTCGAAGCTTTAGGGAACCCTATATTTTCCTTCTCTCGTAAAACCCCTTTCGGATTTGTTCGTCCAAGCTCCGAAGGTCCCATTATGGTTTCTCCATTTGAGAAATCTGTATGGTAGATTTCCTATTCAGACTAAGAGTTAACCCGGAACCTCGCTTCGCGAGGTATCTTCCTTGCAGGTTTGGGTTAAACCTGAGTCCCGTTCCAATGAGATTCCTCGTTTTGACGAGATGTGTTCTCCCAGTCCCATCATGACTCCTCCCATTGAGAAATCCATGCTTTGTATATCCATCCAAAGAAAGGATGTCACTTGAGCTTCATCTCACGAGGCATTCTCCAAAAATGTCCCATCAAGACTCTCATGTATTCCTTTCCTCATTCGATACACTTTTTGTTATATCTTCGTCCCATCCAGGTTAAGGGCTAAACCTGAATCATTCCAATAAGAGTATCTTGTCTCACCCATGAGACCAGATCAAAATTCTCATTTCCCACCATTTCAGAATTTCCATCCAAAGTCCCATCACGATTTCCTCATTCTTTACTCAGTCATGTCATTTGCGAGGGTTTCGTCTCCCCAAAACCATTCAGGATAAGGTTTTAAGCCTGAAAAACCATAGTTTCAAAATAATTCTTCCACACCCAGTTCAGATCTGCTGACTGGGGCATTTTCAAAATTTGGAGTGTTGTCTTTGCCACTAAACTCGGCTTTCAACCGGCTTAGTAGCAAAGAGGGGCATCTGTGAACACCCCAAATTTTTCAAAATTTTGTAAAATAACCCTTTTGCCCCTAGCCCCGTTTTCTGAGAAAATCAAGTCATTTCTTCAGATTTTCTGAATTAAAATCCATATTGATATATTCAAATTCAAAACCCGGATCCGAATTCAATACTTTAAATCCATATCTCCTCAAAACCCGGGTCCTAATCCATTTTCTGAAGAAATTTTCTCAAAATAGCTTTTAAATTCTCAGAAAAATTCCTTTTTGTAAATATTTTTGCAAAAATACAAAAAAATTAGTTTTAATCCTTGTTTTCTCACAAAAACTTTAGGATTTTATTCTAAAAATACAAAAAAATTGAAAAATAACACAAGAAACCAAAAATTTAGAAAAGCAAAAGATTTTGAGCCTTTTTTAAAACAATTTGCTAAAAGCCTCAGGAGCCCCCTCTTTGTAAAAACTCGAAAAGCAAAGGGGCTCCTTTGCAAAATTTCTTTCTTTCTTTTAGGGTTTTAACACCCTTCGTAAGAAAAGGAAGAGGGCGAAAAATCGCCCTCTCACTCTCACCTCTCTCCCCTTTTGCAGAACCTCCTATCTTCCTCAATCGCCCTCCATTAACCACCCGATCATCCTCCTCCATCCATCTCTAACAACCGCAAACCCTAACCGCTCGGCCCTTCCCGAACCTTCTTCTCCTCTTTAAGAAGAGCTCGCAGGAGGCCCCATTGGACCATCCATCTTCACCCCTCCTCATTCCTCTCTTCTTCACGCAACGATCCGTCTTCATCCCACCATTGCCCTTTTCTGCCTTTTTCTTCTTCCCCTCTTCTTCGTTTCACCCTCCTCGTCGGCCTCAGCTGAAAGAGGTCGATCATTCCTTACAGCTAAGAGATGATCGAAAGGAGTCGCCAATCCCAAAAGCTGCAGGTCTTCTTCTCTCTTAGTTGATCCAGGAAGAGTCTTCAACCCCAGCATCAAAAGCAAAAACGGCTGTCATCAATCTGCGCCTGACCCCTCCATTAATAACAACAAAAAGTAAAGGAACCTCCGCCCAATCTTTCAGAATACAAGCAGGCCAGATTCCTTCTTCATCGATCGGAGAAGGCAGTCCCTATAGTGGAAGCCCCACCGAGGTAGGCACCTCTACTCAATACCCGGATTTCCCCTTTTATCTTCTTGTTTGAGTTCTCTTTTAAGGATTTTGTGGTTTTGATTTTCGTTTTTCTTTAGTAAAAGCACCCCTGCAACATTGATTTGCTGATAGCAAAATCGATCTGCAGATGTGCGATAACAATGGAATGTTATATTCCAACATTTCTTTTTCTGAGATCTACATATGCTCGAATATCTGTGTTTTTTGATTTCCTAGCATTCTTATTCTTCTTATGCATTGTTTGCCTGTGCATTTTAAGGTATTCAATATGCTCTGCATCTATATTCTGTCCATCTGTTCATTACAGCATCACCTATCTTCAGTTGGTCCCATGATATATTACTTCATGGCATCTCGTACTCTCACACATGTCCATACATCTCTATGTCTTCCTTTAATTTTTTTTTATTTCTTCTATTTTATGTCAATTCCTGTATCATATATTGTGTAAATTTTAATCGCATCTATAGTATAGCATCTTCGTCATATCGTTTTGCTTTTGTTTGGTGATCATTCCTATACAAGCTACTACATATCTATGTATGACATTGCGTAACATCCATCGAATATCAGCATTAGGTGTCTTCTCCACCTCATCTCCAGATCCAACTAGCAGGATGTGCCAGAATGATAACCAACGTGAGGTTCGATGGCAACCCCTAAGAGCTCCCCATTTTCCTGTTTTGATTTGAACGGACTTGAAAATTAGCACAGACCCAATTCAATAGAGAGCATTGAGGAATCAACTTGTGCTCCTTCCGATTCGCCTAAGCCAATCAGGAGCGAGGTTTCTTGACTTAGGACTCGTTGGAAGTTTGGGGAACTTAACGTCTTAACCTTGCTCTGATGCTATGACGATTGCAGAGATTTTTTGGGTATGGAGGATGGAATGTTATGTTCGGAACTGGACTAATGGATGCCTCACAATCTCCTCATTAACTCCATATTACATATTTTACTAGAGTTTATTTGTGTCCCGAGTCTGGATATCGAATAGTTTCTTTTTCTTTGTCTTTTGACCAAATGCCACTTAGATGGCAATCCTTTTATCCAACTATAATTTCCCCTTGAACACGCAGGGACAGGGCACATTTTCATACACCTTGTGACTTCTTTGTCTTTGTTTCATACCTTATTTAGACCAATTCTGATAGCATGTTGATTTTATTGTTATCAACTGTTGTTTTAGTTTGCTGGACAATACTTGGTTAGTTTGTGTCCAGTCATGTGGGAACTGTCGATTTAAGTTGCTTGGTTCACCATTATGTTCTGCAAGGAGAAGGTAAGTTCTATTTAAAATCATTGTCTACCTTTTGGATACTAGCCTATGCCAGAAATTATTTAAGTGAATTTGTGGATGCCCTCTTATTTCCTTTCTTTTATGCAAACATGCTGATGTCTGTATGTAAACTTTGTCTATTGCAGGAGGACATTCTACCTTCACGTTTGATCTGTAATTAGTTTCTTTTGGACCCTAATTGTTGTTTTTCTCTCCTTTTTGCTTTTATGATTATTTCTCTTGAAAGAATTGAGTGGTTTTTGCTCAGCTCGGTCCAGGATGAATCCAAGCTGTTGACAGCCTACTTAATGAGTTATCAGGGTTGACAAAATAAAGAGCCTCGCAGCCATCGTTTATTTTCATCATATACTTCTACTCCTTGGTTGTTTAGTAGTGCCTTTAGACTTCCCAACATCTTGGGATTTTCATAGTCGAAGCTTTATCTGTCCCATTTTTCCAAAAAAATAAATAAATAAATAATATATATGAAAAGAGAACAGAAAAGGAATTGCAATGATCTCTGGAAATTCCTGGTGCCTGCGTCTAAACTGCATAATTCTCCTTCTGTTATGACCTTACTCAATGCTGTCAAGATATAATTTGATGTGCTTGACGATTTTGTTTCATTGATTACTTAATATAGCATGATTACGTGACATTAGGAGTTGGAACATGGTGGCACCCATGCGTATTATCATTGGCCTCTATCAGGTATATATCCATTGTATTGAAATAGTTGGGATCTTATGTAATAATATTGAAGGGTAGTATATTAGGAATCTTAGTGTATGCAATTCTCAGGTATTAGCTTTCATTGAATTGTTATTGATCCTACATCTGGGTGCTGTCATTTACTGCACTCCCTGTGTTACAACCCCCCCCCCCCTTTTTTTTTTTGGCATCCACGGCACAATCCTCATATTAGCTTAGTAAAACTCAGCTATGCAGCATCTTACAGACCTCCCACGTGAGTTACAGGTAGTTGGCTTCTACCTGTCTGTTTTGTTCTTTATTAAGGCATGACTAGCACATGCGTGGGAACTGATTTTCCCCTGCCATCATAAGTGTCATTTGTTGAGTGCCAAAGACAACTTTTTTTTGGGCTGTTGGGCTAAATTTGTTTCTGCCTTGTACTCCAGCACTTATCATCCATTCATCACCATTGTTGGCATATGGCAACATTTCCCATTTCTGGCCTCACAACATGCAGGGCCTTCATAGCAGTTGGCAGAATTTTCTGCAAAAGGCATTATGCAGTTCCTATCCCACCATCAGCCATGCTTAATTCCACCACCTGTCCGCTGCTGCCACTGTTTTCCAGTACCCAGTTGTACATACTTACACGCCTCTTCTCCAGCGGGCTCCAGCTCATAACCTTCCACCTGCTAACATAAAACCAGGTCTTCATTTTCGGCATCACACTACCTGTCACTATTTCACAACAGGACAATTCCTTCTTCCATGTGCTCACAGCTACACTCACGTCTTCATTTGCTGAACTAACCTCCATGATATTCTCTATTAATGGCTTTCCACCGTTAGCATGTTATCACCTGTGAATTCCTACTTATAACATTCAATGCCTCATAGCACTTGGTGTGTTATTAATAAATTATACCTACCTGTATATCCTTTCCATTGATAGCAGCACTTTGCTGTCTCTCATGGCATCTTCACTAGTCAGCTCCATCTATGCACATCTCTTGCATTTCCTGTATATATTTTCACTGTTGCCCAATATTACACCCACCCTTTAGGTATTAGTCTCATAAATGTCATCCATATCTATACATATATATATATATCTATATATATGTACATATATATACGTATGCATGTACATATGCACATAGACATATATCATTTTTTATCTTTCCATCTTAAAATACCTGGACGTGTGAGCATTTTCTTACCATTGGCATCTTTTGGAATCCACGTGATATATAATTTTGCTTTCATACTAACCCAGTTATTTTGCAGGGGATGTGTGGAAAAGATATCATTACTTGGGGCTGTACATTTTGATTTTATCTATTGTAATAGTTAGATTGGAATGAAAATTTATATTTTCTGCTTTAGGTAGAATGAATGAGCATTGTAAATATCATTGAATTACTTGTTTTTTTTTTTTCATGCATTTTTGCCTTTATTTTTCAAATTCTCACAAATGGCAACACGAATGGCACGTGCACCATTTCGTAAGAGATAATAAATACTAAGTTGATGATCCACATCAATGGCCATAGTCAGGGTGTGGACAAAACTTAGCATTTTTTATCTTTTACAAAATAACACTGGATCCACACTGGATCCATTTTCAAAATTCATCATATTTTTTCTAAAATATTTTATTCTTTTATCAGAATTTAACTTTAAATTAGCTCAAAACATATACCAATGGCCATAGTCAGGGTATATTGAGAGTTAATTTCATTTTAAATTCTATAAAAGCACTAAAATGTATTTTATTCTTCTTTTGAATTTAAATATAGATTATCATATAATACATTCAATGACCATAGTCAAGGATGTATTATATTTTCAATCTTATTTTAATTCATTTAAAGAATGAAATAGCTTTTCAAATTCCAATTTCAAACTTATTCAAATTCATTCATCATATAGGATAGAATTTCATCATATTTTCAAAACTTCCTTTTCAAAATTCCAAGTGATTCTTCTTCTTAAATCAAACCTTATCCAAATCCAATTCTATCTCATTTCAAAGATTCAAAATCCAATTTGACTTTGAAATTCCAAAATCATTTTATATTCAAACTTCAAATTTTCAACTCAATTCAAAATTCAATTTCAAAGTTTAATTTAACTTTGAAGTTATCTTCTGATTTTAAAATCAAGTTCACCTCCTTTATCTTCAATCAAGGTTTAGATTTGAATCTCAAAACTTAAATTTTGGGTTTTCTAAAAACCCAGATCCATCCTTAAAAGATCCTATTTGGACTTTTCATAACCCAAATCCAAAGTTAAATCCTAGTCTCAACTTGGATCCAGATTTCCAAGTATCAACTCAATTCCCCTTTTAGGATCTCAGATTACAGATCTAAATTCCATTTAGGATCCAGATCCTCATTCCACTTTGGATCTCCGATTACAGATCCAAATTCCATTTAGGATCCAGACCCTCATTCCACTTTGGATCTCCAATTACAGATCCAAATTCCATTTAAGATCCAGATCCCCATTTCACTTTGGATCTCGAATTACAGATCTGAATTCCACTTAGGATCTAGATCCCCATTCTACATTGCATCTTAGATTCAGATCCAAAATCCATTCTTTAGGATCCAGAAACCAATTCACTTTGGATCTCAAACTTCAGATCCAAAATCTATTATAGGATCCAGAATCCAATTCTACTTTGGATCTCAGATTTCAGATCCAAAATCCATTCTAGGATCCAAGTCCCCATCCTACTTTGGATCTCAGACATCAGATCCAAATCCATTTTTAAGATCTAGAATCCAAACACTCATATTGGATCTCAGACTTCAGATCCAATTCCTCTGTAGGATCCAAACTCCAATTCCACTTTTAGATCTCAGACTTCAGATCCAATTCCATCTTAGAGACCAGAGTCCAGCTCTATCTTGGATCTCAGATTTCAGATCCGAACACCATCTTAGATTCCAAATCTTGAATCCAATTCCATTCAAAATTCCAAATCCAAATTCCACTTTAATTCCCATTCCTAAAATCAATTCCATTTTTCATTCCAGATTTCAAATCAAGTTTCCATTTCAGATCCTAAATTCAAAATTCAACTTTGAACTCTATTCAGAACCTAGATATTGGATTCAGATTTCATCTTGAAAATCCAACTTTTAAATCAATTCCATTTCTCAATTTTTTCAAATTTCCCAATTCCATCTTTCCTTCTGATTCAATTCAATTTTCATTTCTATTCTGATTCAAAGTCCATTTATGACTTTGAAAATTCCTTTCTTCTTCTTTTATCTCAAAACTTCAAAAAATCATTTTTTCAAAAATCCAGACTTATCTTCCCAAGCTCTTGATTATCCTAAAAACTTAGAACTTTAATCTTAAGTTCTAAGTTAGAAATCATTTCTTCACTTTATCAGATTCATCCCAGAAGCGCTTGAAAAATTTCAAATCATTTTTCAAAAAGAGCATACATCTTTGCATTGCACAAGCATGATTCTTTGTGCATTTAGGCTTAGAATAAATTCTTAGATAATTTCTTAGCAAAGCAAAAGGCATAGATTCGACCCTTGGTTCGATTACCCCTGGTAAAGGCGCCAAGAATGGTCAAACCTCGTACCGACGAGCGGATCCCGTCTCCAAGTTTTCCCGCAAATATTTTCAAAAACGGAGGCGAGTTATTTTCAATATTTTCAAAATTAAGGTCAAGTGAGACCCGCAAAAGAATTCCTCTTCTCTTCTCTTCTTTCTTTTCTCTTCTCTCTTCTTTTCTCTCTTTTTATTTTTCTCCCTTCAAAAAAAGGAGGAAAATAGAGGTTAGAAAGGAAAAGAGAAGGAAGAGAGTGAATATCACGAGAGGAAAAATTTTGCGATGATCACAGTGATTCTTCAGTAATGCCGTTAGCGTGGTGATTCGCTAACGATGCCGTTAGAGTGGTGATTCTCTAATGAAGGTCATTGGAGTGGTGATTCCCTAGTGATACCGTTGGAGTGGTGATACTTCAACGATGCCGTTAGCGTGGTGATTCGCTAACGATGCCATTAGAGTGGTGATTCTCTAATAAAGGTCATTGGAGTGGTGATTGTCCAGTGATACCGTTGGAGTGGTGACACTTCAGCGATGTCGTTAGCGTGGTGATTCGCTAATGATGCCGTTAGCGTGGTGATTCGCTGACGATGCCATTAGGATGGTGATTTCCTAATGACGCTACTGAAGTGGTGATTCTTCAGTAATGCCGCTAGGGTGGTGATTCTCTAGCGATGCCATTAGGATGGTGATTTCCTAATGAGGTTGCGGGAATAGTGATTTCCTTAGCAAGGCCGTCAGCATGGCAGTTCTCTGACGATGCCGTTAGCGTGGTGATTCGCTGACGATGCCATTACGATGGTGGTTTCCTAATGATGCCGCTAGGGTGGTGATTCCCTAACGATGGTGAGCTTAACAAAGTTACGATTAACGATGTTACGATAGATGATATCTTGTGACGGTGCTAGATGAGTATAGATGACTCTCGTATCTTGTCTTGTCATGTGATGATGACTCCCCTTGTTTCGTTAGAATAGTGTTTCTCTAACGTTTATCATCTAGAATAGGGATTTTTCTAGCGATAGCGGCCTTGTTTGGTATCACTTGAGTTCGTTCGTAGAACGTGCTTTCGTCGTGTTGATGTTGCACAATGGAAATGTGATGTGATTCCTGCCTGAATTTTTGTGTGCTTTATGCTCATGATTGTTGTTTGACTGCTTCGATTGTTATTTCGCGAGCTAGGTTTTTCAGACCTACCTTTTGACTCACCCTGCCTTCTGATAATGATAGATGACTTGGAAGACTAGATGCAACGATGTTATGGGCACTGTAAACAACCTTGCAGAGGTTGTGCATCAGCAAGCAGTTGCAATGCATCAGATGGGTGAGAATCTTCAGCATGTAGCCCAGAGTGTGCAGAACAGTAGTGCGGTTACGTATAAGCGATTCATGGAGTTAGATCCTCCTACTTTTATGAATAAGACAGACCCTGAAGCTGCTGAGTCATGGTTACGTGAGATGGAACATATTTTACGTGTTCTGGATGTCCCAGAAGAGAAGAAAGTGGATTTTGGCACTTATCGTTTGAAGGACCATGCTGAGAAGTGGTGGGACACTGTCTCTTCGGTCAGATTCAAGGACGCGACTGTTACGTGGGACAAATTTGTTGAAGTTTTTAACTCTGCTTACTTTCCGAAGCACGAGCGCAGTAAGAAGATGCAAGAATTTCTGGACTTGCAGCAAGGAACGATGACCTTGTCCGAGTATGTTACGAGATTTCGTTGTTTGGAACGATATTGTCCGAACGTTTACGTTGCGGAGAATGATCGAGCAATGAAGTTCGCTCATGGTTTGAGGCCTACTTTGAGAACTAAGGTGTTCACTAACGGCCCTAAGTCGCTCGAAGAAGCTATCGAGGTAGCTACTCTGTTGGATGAAGATCAACCCGAGCATTAGGCTCAGATTTTTGCGATTACCAGCGAGAAGAAACCTAGTGTGGTGGAGTCCTCGCCACCTACTAGGGAGCAGAAGCGTCAAAAAGTGCAGCAGAATGCCCAGCGGAAACGACCTCAACGGTCGAATCGCCAGCAAAAGCAACCTCAGCGACAGGAAGTTCAGCGGAAGTGTCGGCAATGCGACGTAGATCACGTTTTTGGAGCTTGTCCTCGTTTCGATGGCAAGTGTTTCAAGTGTGGACAACCTGGGCATATTGCCAAGTTTTGCTTAGAGAAGTCTTCGACAGACTTAATTGTCGCCGAATAGGCGCTGTCAAACGAGATCTGACCCTTTTATTGTTGCTTGTAGTTCCGTGATTTCGTGGACGAAATCCCTTTTTAAGGAGGGTAGAATGTAAGACCCGCAAATTTCTGAGTGCTTTACTATTTGATTTGAGTTGGAATGTATGCTTGTGTGTACTTTTGAGATGTAGCACGTGATTTGATGAGATTTGACTGTGCTTTGTATTTCTGCCTTATACACGCGACCCGAAGATCGCGTAAATATATTGTGCAAGTAAGAAGTGTCTAAGTCTGGACGAATTAGCTTCTGAAAATTTAAGGGTTAATTTATAATATGTTTTTATGGTTTGTCCCCGAATTTGGGACCCATACGACGTAAAAATCTCGTCAGTGCATGTGAATTACGAGTTTTGATCTACGTTTGGACCCGAATCGTGATACGCGTAATTCTCGCAATTGAATGAGAATTTTCTTAAAAAGGCCTCATGCATTTCATATTAATTTGTGTTTAGCAGAGCACTAAATGATTTATCGGAGTTTATTTGATATTTTAAGGCATTAAATAAGTATTGTTTTGAAACTTATAAATTGACGATTTTGGATCTTGGATCCGGGTCACCTAGAGGACCCAAACCCTTTGGGCGCCCCTCTAGGGGGACGATTTTGTCTATGTTTGACCAACTGGTCAAGGTTTGACCAATTGGGTGGTACTTTTGAAAAGAATTTCATGGATTTTGAAATATAGGCCACGATTGGCCATTTTCTTCTTTTTGAAACTCATGATGAGCCTTGAAGCTCATCATGAAAGGCTTTTTTCAATAAAGGGGACCATGGGGTTGGCGCCCCATGGTGCTTTTGTAATTATTTCAAAGTGATTCAAATAACCAATGCTTATTGGGTGAGTTGGGGTGGCTCTTTTGTAAAACTTTCAAACATTAAAGGTCTTCTTAAATGACGTTTTTGAAAGAAAAGTTGGGGATTTCAAAAGAAAGACATGCATTGGGCGTGGATTTTTAGGAGAGGGGTGTGGAGCACTCCAGCCCTCCATCTAGGCTGGATCAATCCTAGCCATCCAATGTTTTTAACCCTACCTACTTAACCCTTGAAGAGAGAGAAGAGAGCCCTCTCTTGGGCGATTTTCTTGGAGGAGCCTCTCTCTCCTCCCTTGCTCTTCTCCCCTTTCTTCTTCTCCAACGTGTGTGTGAGTGTGAGTGTGGTTCCAGCCGTGAGCACCTCCTTCTCCATCTCCTTAGTTGAGTCAAAGCCGCGAAGGTGAGACACATCCCTCCCTATACCTATTATGGATTTGGTTGAAGCAAGGTTCTACCTTGGCTTGCAATTTGAGCATTTCCATTCCTTCCTCATTTCTCGTGTATGTGTTTTATGAAATGGGTGGCATGCATTATGAATGTTTGGTTGAGTACGTTTTTAAACTTATTTCTCATGCAATATTGGCATTATAGCTTAAGGCCATACAGTTCTTCGTGTTTGCACGATTATTGGTACTTTTAAACCTCGTTTTAGCATTGGTAAAATGTGTTTACAAGCAAACATTTTAGCCTTGCCTTTTTCCTCAAAAGCTTCAAGTTGTTCTTGCATGCTTTAGTTTGTAGCAGCAAGGTTTTTCTAATGCCTTGTTGCGGGTGCCAAGGAGGCCACGGTTGAAACATGGCTAGCAAACCCAGCTCATGCATGTTAGCCCCTTTGAGGGTGCTGCTGGTTTTGGCCAAACAGGTCGAGCCGGGACTCTATGCGCATCAAGCTTTTCCATTTTCAGTTATTTTTATTTTTGTTGCATGCTGGGCTTTTATTTCACTTCTTGGCTGGACGGTCCAGACATGCTGGACACGTTCTAGCAGGGTTAGGCCAGACCGATTGTAGTTGGGTCAGTCCTGGGGTAGGTTGGGCCGAACCACATTCGCCCCTTCCACCCTTTGTTTTCTGTTTGGGCGTCCAAAAATTTTTGGACGCACCTTTGCCTTCGGGTGACCCCTGGCCGATCACAACTAGGACAGCCTGGACGCCTTTTTCACCTTCCCGGTTGATGATGACGCCCTTCAGCCGAGCCATGGGGTGGCTAAAGGGTTGGTCGCACTTTTGGCCTAACATGGTCCGGACCGAACTCGGTCCAGACCTGTCATAGGCCCTGGCCGAGCCCAGCCCAGCCAGGTTGGGCCTTAAGCCCTTTTGCTTTTGAATTTTTGTTTCCGCCTTGACTGCAGCCTTGCAGCTGCAGCTGGGTGCAGGCGGTAGGCCTTCACCCCACCTTTTTCGGTGCTGGTTGTAGCCAGCTGGGTCTGGACCAATCGGTCCAAACCGTGCACAAGTGAGTGCGCCCTCTTTTTGGTCTGGACCAATCAGTCCAGACCTGGTCCGATTTGTGTGCTGAACCCAATGTGGGTTCATGGGGTTCGGTCACCCCTCTTAGACCCGTTAGGGGCCCCTAACCGAGCCCAGTTTCGGTTAAGGGCTCATCATGGTGACCAGCTAAGGGTGATTGTTTGGGGTTGCTGCAGCTTGGCTGCAGCGAGTGGACGCAGCTGGGTGCGGGCCGTGGGCCTGCGCTCCCGTTGCTTGTTTTCTGCAGGGCCATGGGAGTTGTTTGACAAGCATAGTTGTTGTCCTCTAGTCAAGTTCGCAGCGCTGTCCAAAGCGGGGCCTGCGTTGTGAGGGTCGTGGCGCTGGCCGACCTGTGTCCAGCGTTTTAGATGCTCTAGTCCCCGATGTTTAGCAGCATTTACGCATATTAGCAGACCTCCAAATTTGCAGCCCATGGGCTGCATGTGTGTTCGCAGCACGGGGTCCAATACCCCAACAACGTGATGGATTTGACTCATCGTATCACAAATGGATTGTGCTTGGCAACCAAAACAAACTTTTATATGCATGTATTCAGTTGAACGCGCCAGGGGAATGGTAAATTCTTCAATGTGATGTTTTATGGATTTAGCCCTTTTTGTACACGCATCCGCCTTCGAAGGAACACACTGTTCTGGCTTTGCCAACCCACCAATGTGGGCATTTCGAATGCATATCTCTATGTATATGTTTCGTTTCAGCATTGAACGCTAGGTTTGTGTAAATGACTCCTTGTCGAGTGCTTCCAATGTGTTTGCGTAATTAAGAAACCAATGTCTTATAATAAGCAAACACATATGTAGTCCGTGCACGCTTTAGTACGTAGCTAGCACGTGTAATGAATGCAAACACGTACTCGTATTTGTACCAAATGAATGCAATCGCTAACTCATGTTAGTGAATCTTGAATGTTTGTCACCTAAGGAACGTGGGCATAATCGTGCTTGTTATGCCTTGGGGTGCACTATGGATATTGCAGTCGTACGAGACTTATGCGATTTAGTCTATGGATATTGCAGTCGTGCAAGACTTACGCGACCTTGGAACTCCATGGCGAGTTGTTAGCGAGATGAGCTCGCTTATGGTTGCAATAAATGGTTTATATACCTTGGCACTGCACATGACAAATGTTTCTAACTATCTCATCATAATGTGAGATGTTTGTTATTGTCACTTGACTAGTCCTTGCACGTATGACACGATGCACATACTTGTCCACTTGTACTTGTGCATTACTCACAATTACACATCTGTTCACATGTCACGTCCTTCGTATTGCTACATTAGTACTTTTTGTTCTGTGATGCATACCTTGTTAAAAATGTTGATCCATTGCTTAATTATGTTCCTTCATGCATGCCATTTTATCGCTAGTAATTGTCGATACTGCTCCATGTGTGGTTAGCACTGCTTTATACTTGCTTATGCTATAGTTGCTCAATTATGGTAGATAATCATGCTATGTCTTGTATAAATAGCTTGTTTTCGATTTTCCACATATGGTATATGGTGTTGGTTTGTCTCACCAGCTCGAAAGAGTACTGACCCCGTTTTATGGGGATACTGGTTTACTTAGGCGTGCGATGGAGCTCGGTGTGCTGCAGCGGACTCTGAACCCACACTTCTGAACCTCACGTGTTGGATCCTGGCAGTTTGGTTTTGTATAAGGGATTGATATGTACAGTTTGTAAAGATGTAAATGATTTAAATGAAAGTTGTTTCAAATAAATGTTGTTTCACTCCTGTAGTGGCCGCCCAGGGTTTTCCAGCTTGTTGGTTTCCCTTTCGATTTCTTCCGCGTTTGCGTTTTTGGTTTAAAAAAAAAAGTTTACTCAAAAATTTAAAGGATTTTCAAGTCGAAAAATCTGGGTTTGGGGCGCTACATATATATACCTATACATATATATGGACCTCTCCATATGCATTTGTTTTTTATGCATAAGCATTCAGGTAGATATTTTCTCCTGTAAATACTTCTCCATTAACACATTTTATTTAGCATAAATTTAAGCATTTAGAGATATATGTATATATTTCTCATTTAAGTTTAAGCATGGTATCTAGATATTATCATAGGCATTTCAGTCATGTTTTAGCCATTGTATTGTATATTCTAGTGTAATCCAAGTGTAATTACTTAGGCATTGTCATTAATGTGAAATTTGCAAATCTCTCTTTTGTATGCCTATCCTTGTACTAATTCTCATTTTGCAGGAAAATCTGGAAGATATGGTTTCTTTTGGAGCTATCAAATATTTACATATATTTTTATTTTTGTCAACAATGTAACAATCAAATGTAAATTTTGGAATAATATTTATTTTTCTGCTTAGATTAAGATGCATTTCATATAGTTTGAATTCTTGCAATATCCTGATCCTGTGGTTTATGCATTTTATTTCAAAATCACTATGGATGAACACAAATGGCATGTGCACCAACTCTTAGAGAGTTGATGAACTCAGTGGAGTCCATATTTACGGCCCTAGTCGGAATATGGACGAGACCCAGATTCAGCATCTTTCTACTAGTCACACAGAGCCTACACTCTTAGGCTATCTTCAAAATTGCACATCATATTTCCAATTTTGCCAAATATTGTGAATTAAATCAATTAAACTCTGAACATGTTCATGGCCACCGTCAGAATATGTGAAGAATTTACTTTGGCTTAATACACATTTTTCCAATAAATTTCAAAAAAAAAAATCTTTCCGGATATCTTTTCCAAAGTGCATTCATACATTCAGATCATGGCATCATCTGCTTTTCTCATGATTTTCTCAAGAAAATTTCATTCCATGGAAATCGATTCCTCAAGAAATTCTGAAAAATTTCAAAGTTGGACTTTCCAAGTCAAGTCTTTCCATGATTTTCCATGGAAAATATTCTTTTCTTAAGATTCATTTTTAAAAGGAGTTTTTCATCATTCTCAAGAATCAAAAATTGATTTTCACAAACTTCAAGGATTTCAATTTCCTGAGTTTTGATTTTCCTTCCCCAAAGAGTTTTCCTATGAATTTTCAATCATTTTCCAAAGAAAATTTTCAAAGTTAGAGTTTTTCTGACAAATATTTTCTTCAAGAGTTGTCTCTTCTCAAGAATTCTTTCCATTTTCTCGAGATTCTCATTCCGTCATGATTTTCTCAAACCTTTATAAATTTTCTTGAGATTTCAAATCTTTTCATCAGAGCTTCCTGAGAGATTGATTTCCATCTTTTTCTTGAGAAATATTTCCCAACTCCAAAGCATTTTCTGAGCATACATCATGTTTTCCAACCTACATTTTATAAAATTTCATAACACATGCCTGAATTCTCTGTGCATTTAGGATAGAACACGATTTTGATGATTTAACTAAGTCAAGCACAATTTTGGTCCTTGGTTTGATTACCTTTGTTAAAGGCGGCAGGAACGGTCGAACCTCGTATCGACAGGTCGAGCCTCATTCTATGGATTTTCCCGCTATTTTAAAAAACGGAGGCGAGTATTTCAAAACAATTTTCAAACTTTGGTCAAGTTTGACTCGCAGAACGTTTCCCCTCTCTCTCGCAAGGAAGGGAAGAAAATTTTGCGACGATAACAAGTACCTAACGCCCTTGACCAAACCTTGGTCTGGGCGTTTTCCCCTTTTGGTATGGTCTGGAGCAATCTACAGCCGAACCCACGGTGGGTTTGTGGGGTTTGGTCACTCCTTTTGGGCCTGACGTGGTCTGGACCGAACATGGTCCAGACCTGTCAAAGGCCATCCCATGCAAGATCGTTTGGGGCGTTTACCCCTCATTTCCCCCTTTTCATTTTGGCGCAATCTATGCCAGTGCCCACTTAGGTGGGCTAGACTTATCGGATGGCCTAACATGGTCTAGACCGAATTTTGTCCAGACCTGTTAGAGGCCCCTAACCGAACCCAGTTCAGTTAAAGGCTCTTTGGTTTGTGTCCAGCTAACAGCTGGTATTGTTTGGGGTTGCTGCAGCCTGGCTGCAGCGAGTGGACGCAGCTGAGTGCAGGTCGTGGGCCTGCACCCCTTTGATTGGTGGCAGCGGTGCCACAGTTTGGGTTTGGACCTTTAGTCCAGACCCTGCTTAGTTGGAGCAGCCGTTTGTGGGTCTGGACCAGTCGGTCCAGACCTGGACCAGTCGGTCCAGACCTGGACCTTTTCATGATGGGCCTGCTGCAACAAAGTTGCAGCAGGTGGTTTAGCCTCTGGGTGCAGGCTGCAGGCCTGCACCCATGGTGATTGGGCAGTGGTGGCTGAGCCACATGTGAGGTCTGGACCAGTCGGTCCAGGCCTGGGTTCCTCTCATGATTGCAACCGGCGAGTGTGCGCATGGTGCCCCATGGCGCCAGGTGGCTGGTGGTCACGATAGCTGGATTATGCATGCTTTTTCTCACCCCTTGTTGCCGTATTTAGTGAGCCTTCGGGCTGCAGCCTATGGGGCTGCAGGTGCATATGTAGCACGGGGTCCAATACCCCAATAACGTTATGGATTTTGACTCGTTGTGTCACAATGAATGTGCTCGTCGACCCAAGCCATTTTATACGTATTTTTCCTCCCATTGTTGTTGTGCGATTAATCATTATTAGCAACCTCCGAGCTGCAGTCGATGGGCTGCAAGTATGGTTGATGCGGGATCCAATATCCCAATGTTCACATTAGTGTTTTTGACTAGTTTCAACATGTGCGAAGTGTGCGTGTGCGTCCAAAGCAAACCTATGTATAACCGGTTATGTACGCATCATAAATGATAAAATTATCAATGTATATGGTATGGACTCATACCTATGTGCGTAGGTCCACTTTTGAAATGGAACACGAAGTGCCACCAAATGACACCCTATCGAAGGCTTCTAAATAAAATAAGGGTTTTTGCGTAGTTGAGGAACCATTGGCTCATGTCAAATGAAATAAATATAGTGTTGGCAATCCCCTTGTCGTATGTAATTGACATCATGGCACTTCTCTTGTCTTACAAGGCACGACACAAATCATATATATATATTTATTTAAGAGTATTAACATGTATGTTGTGGCGTGACATTTTGAAGATGCTTGAACGGTTTGCACATGACCACACACACCCTTTAGCACATAAGCTTTTGCATAAATGAATGCAATCGTATGCTCACATTGGCGATTTTTGAATGTACAATCACATTGACAAATTTCAATGTATTTCCCTAAGTACGTAGGGATTCTCGAGATACATGTTTGGGTTTTATTAGTCTTTTGAGACTATTGGAACTCCTTGACGAGTTGTTTGTGGGCGATGGACCCCGCTTAGCGAGATGAGCTCGCTCATGGTTGAAATACATGGTTTAAGAACTTTGGCACAGCTTGTGAGTCACGCTTTACCGTGGCAAAATGCTTCTAACTGTCTCATCATAATGTGCAATGTTTTGTATTGTTGCTTGGCTAGTTCTTGCACTTATGGCACGTTGCACATACTTGTTCACTTGTTTCTGTGCACGGTTCACGATGACACATCAGTTTGCATGTCACAGCTTTTGTGTTGTTACATTAGTAATTTTATGTTCCTTGATGCATACTTTACAAATTGATATGAATCGTGAAATGGATAGTCGTAGTTAATTGCCCATGTTTTGTCTAATTGCATTGATTCATGCTAGTTACATTCTCTTATAGATCCATGTGTAGCTTTGTACACTTGCTTATAATGTAACTGTTCAAATAGTTAAGCATGCTATGTGTTCTTGTTAAACTGTGTTTCATTTTCCACATATGGTATATTGTGTTTGGTTTGTCTCACCAGCTCGAAAGAGTACTGACCCCGTTTTATGGGGCTACATGTGTTTGACTTAGGCGTGCAATGGAGTTCGATGTGCTGCAGCGGACTCTGAACCCACACTTCTGGACCCTTTTTGAGATCTTGGCAGTTTGTTGGTTTTGTATAAGGGAAATTAATGTATTATTTTGGAAAATGTATTTAATAAAAGTTGTTTCATTTAACTGTTGTTTCACTCCTGCGACACGCCCCGGAGTTCGCAGCTTGTTTCTCCTTGTTTTGGTTTCTTCCGCACTTGCATACTCGTTTTAAAAAAAAAAAGTTTACCAAAAATCCAAAGGAATTTACAAGTCGGGAATTTTGGGGGCGTCGCTGATCTGGTATCAGAGCAGTGTTTTAAAAAGTGATAAAGAAGTGTGGTTCAAGTCTCTGCAAGCATCGACCATCGCACTATAAGTATTTTTAATTCAGTTTCTATTGTTTGATGACTTGTTCTGCTTGATTAGATAATCTTGTGTGCTTTTCGGGTGTCTTCCGATGTGAGACCCAGTTTCATGATTAAGCCTTGTATTTTGGCTTAATGCATTGATTGTCGGAACCTGAGGGTTCGTTCGCGCTTGTGGATCTAGTTTCCCAAGCCGATTTGAGTAGACTCCTGTGAGAGTTGGAGACGATTGATATATCATGAGTACTGGACTAGAATGTCTTGTAGATATGTGCGTATGTTTCATGCTAGAGTGGTTGAACGCATTGTGCCTTGAAGACCTATTCGAGGATGTTCCTAGTGGCAACGATGAGTTGCGTAGTATGAATCTCTATATGTGATGTGATTGTTTTGCCACCTGAATAGAATTATCGAGAGCATGCGATGAATGATTAGATGTGATACATGATTTTGGTTCATGGAACCTTGTTGGAAGAATGCGTGATTCTGTGCTTTATTTTGCCATGTGAAGTAATACGATGCGTACTGTTAGTATATGTGTTTGTGCCCTTATTGGTGGCTTTTGACCCTGAGTGCGGTCAATTGTTGTGATCAGTCGATTGCTGTATGTATCACTGTGTGTGGTATTGGTTGAGGATTTGATCTCCAATAGAGTATCTGCGAGGGGATGTATGACCAAAACCAGGTAATCCAACTAGCATGGTGAATCTCTATGAGGATATGCACTGTCCAAGACCGGGTAGCCGCGGAGCCGGTGAATTGTGAGGAAGTGTACTATCCAAGACCAGGTAAACCATCTAGGACGGTAAATCCTTGTGAGGTTGTATGTTTCCCAGACCAGGTGATCCGGCGTGGATCTTGTTGATCATATTGTGGCTATCGACCCTATGAGCGGTCATTTGTGACGATGTGTGTATTGTAGTGATTTTCATTGATTATGGCCTTTGTTGAGGATTGGGTTCCCAAAGGATTCTCTGTGAGGGTAGGTGTTATCGTCGCAAAATTTTTCCCGTCTTCCCTTCCTTGCGGAAGAGAGAGGAAAATGCTTTCGCGATTCAAACTTGACCGGATTTTGGAAATTGTTTTGAAATACTCGCTGAAAGTGCACTAAGATCGAGGCAACGAGCACTAGAGGGGGGGTGAATAGTGCTTTTAAAAAAATGTCTGCGGAATATTGAAGGATTTTGCAAATCGAAAAGCAAACACACAAAGAACACAAGATTTTATCCTGGTTCGGTCTAACCCGACCTACATCCAGTCCCCAAGCAAAACTCGCTTGAGATTTCCACTATCAACCTTGTAAACTACAAGATCACACAGACCAAAACCGGTCCCACTTTCAGTAACAACCCTACTGAAAGCAAACAACTCCTTTACACCAAGGAGTCATTCTTTTTACAGAAAAGAAATAACAACTTACAATACAACCTATGAGCCTTTCTTTTGAATGCGAATGAGATGCAATTGGCTTTTGAGGTTGTTGAAATACTCTACTCACGAATTCACTATCTCTCAAAGTGATTTGAGTGAAAAACTGAAGTGAAAATATCAAGTGAGTGAGAAAACAAATACTTGAATTAATAGGAGTGAAAAGCAATAAGTAAATGATTCAAATCAATTGAATTCTTGTTGTTTTGAGTGTAAAATGCACTCATATTTATAGTTGAAAGATTCCATACGTTGAGAGTATGAAAGGGTGTCAAAACCATCCATTTTGAACGATCAAAACGTTTGAAAAATGAAAAGACACGCCTTTTTGAAGTTTCAGGAAAACGACAAAATTAGTCGACTGAAACATCAGTTAGTCGACTAATAGTTAGTTATTAGTAGACTGACAGTTATCGTCGGTCGACTGATCTGTTAATCGAGCCGTTTGAAAATCTGAACTTTTGAAACTTAGTCGACTAGAGAAAAATTAGTCGACTGATAATATCATCAGTAGACTGAAAAACCTTTCAGTCGACTGCTGCTAAAATCTTCTGAAAAACAAACATTTTGTCCGGTCGACTGATAAAAGCATTAGTCGACTGCTGCTAAATTTTCAGAAAACACATGTTCTGTTCAGTCGACTGATAAAACCATTAGTCGACTGCTGCTAATTTTTCAAAAAACAGACATTCTGTCCAGTCGACTAATAAAACCTTTGGTCGACTAATTTGACAAAAATGACTTTTTAGAAAATATGGCGCGAAAGGATTAGTCGACTGGTAAGTTTATTGGTCGACTAATAAACATGAAAATTTAAGAAAAGAGTTCTCTAAAAAGATTTTAAAGAGTGTTTCTTTTAGAAAAGTTTTTCTAAAGATGTTTAAGGTGAAATGCAACATAAATATGCACTCTAAGTAAAACTCTTACAAGAATCTAAGACTTTTAATGAATTAAACATTTGCACACTAGTCTTCAAAGATTCTTCATCTAATTCTTCAATTTCTTCATAGCCTTAGCTGAAATGCAGTTGATTCCACTTGCTCATCATCAAAACCTTGTACTTGAAGTATCATGTATGGCTTCATTGTCGTAACAATCTCTCCCTTTTTTATGATGACAAACTTAATCAAAGATGAAGCATTTAGATGAATATTGAAGGATTTTGCAAATCGAAAAGCAAACACACAAAGAACACAAGATTTTATCCTGGTTCGGTCTAACCCGACCTACATCCAGTCCCCAAGCAAAACTCGCTTGAGATTTCCACTATCAACCTTGTAAACTACAAGATCACACAGACCAAAACCGGTCCCACTTTCAGTAACAACCCTACTGAAAGCAAACAACTCCTTTACACCAAGGAGTCATTCTTTTTACAGAAAAGAAATAACAACTTACAATACAACCTATGAGCCTTTCTTTTGAATGCGAATGAGATGCAATTGGCTTTTGAGGTTGTTGAAATACTCTACTCACGAATTCACTATCTCTCAAAGTGATTTGAGTGAAAAACTGAAGTGAAAATATCAAGTGAGTGAGAAAACAAATACTTGAATTAATAGGAGTGAAAAGCAATAAGTAAATGATTCAAATCAATTGAATTCTTGTTGTTTTGAGTGTAAAATGCACTCATATTTATAGTTGAAAGATTCCATACGTTGAGAGTATGAAAGGGTGCCAAAACCATCCATTTTGAATGATCAAAATGTTTGAAAAATGAAAAGACACGCCTTTTTGAAGTTTCAGGAAAACGGCAAAACTAGTCGACTGAAACATCAGTTAGTCGACTAATAGTTAGTTATTAGTAGACTGACAGTTATCGTCGGTCGACTGATCTGTTAATCGAGCCGTTTGAAAATCTGAACTTTTGAAACTTAGTCGACTAGAGAAAAATTAGTCGACTGATAATATCATTAGTAGACTGAAAAACCTTTCAGTCGACTGCTGCTAAAATCTTCTGAAAAACAAACATTTTGTCCGGTCGACTGATAAAAGCATTAGTCGACTGCTGCTAAATTTTCAGAAAACACATGTTCTGTTCAGTCGACTGATAAAACCATTAGTCGACTGCTGCTAATTTTTCAAAAAACAGACATTCTGTCCAGTCGACTAATAAAACCTTTGGTCGACTAATTTGACAAAAATGACTTTTTAGAAAATATGGCGCGAAAGGATTAGTCGACTGGTAAGTTTATTGGTCGACTAATAAACATGAAAATTTAAGAAAAGAGTTTTCTAAAAAGATTTTAAAGAGTGTTTCTTTTAGAAAAGTTTTTCTAAAGATGTTTAAGGTGAAATGCAACATAAATATGCACTCTAAGTAAAACTCTTACAAGAATCTAAGACTTTTAATGAATTAAACATTTGCACACTAGTCTTCAAAGATTCTTCATCTAATTCTTCAATTTCTTCATAGCCTTAGCTGAAATGCAGTTGATTCCACTTGCTCATCATCAAAACCTTGTACTTGAAGTATCATGTATGGCTTCATTGTCGTAACAATCTCTCCCTTTTTTATGATGACAAACTTAATCAAAGATGAAGCATTTAGATGCATAGATGGAGATTTTACTCCCCCTATCAATATGTTGCAAAACATAAAGTTAGCACATTTAAAGCACATATATCACATATTGATTGGTTTGCATTTCCATTCATCATTACTTCATGCATTTTATCTTTTTCTCCTAATTTCGCATTTCTCTTGCAAGATCTCCTGCAAATTCAATGTAATGCTATCTTTTATCTTTTTCTCCCCCTTTGTCAGAATCAAAAAGAGTAAGGGCAGAAATGGCATAAGCAAAATAGCGATACAAGTTTAAAATATTACAACCCATAAAGTATGAAAGTTTAGACAACATAGTTCAGAAAAGTGAGTTGAGCAAATCTTTGATTGAAGTAATCTCTTTCTGAATCGAAGATAGTTGTTGAGTCATATCTTCACGAAAAGTGTGTTGATGCAGCTCAAAAGCTTCCAGTCTCTGCATAACTTCATCATTGTCTTGATTGGTCGAAAATTTCTTTCTTTTTGCATGAGATGAAGGTGTCGCAGAAGGTGAAGGTTCAGAAATTGATGGTTCAGTAGGATCAGATGGTTCAGTTTTATCAACATTTAAAGGAGGCAGATATTTAATTTTCATTCTTTTAAAAATTGTTTGATCAAAGAACTCTTTTTGCTCAATACATTTTTCATTTGTTAAGGGAACTTTGAAATGTCTAAAAATACGAGTTAAAAGACAACCATAAGGAAGAAATGGTTTTTGTTTCCACAAATTTGTAAAATACACATTGGCCCAGTTGACAGAAATTTTTCCAAATAAAACATAAAGAGCCGTAGAAAGATCTGTGGAATAATAATCAAAAGAACCAGTTTTAGGTAGAACATTATGGGCAAGGATTTGTCCAGCAATGCATGCACGAGTTTGAAGATTAGTATTTTTGAAAGGAGGGCAGTGAGGTGTGCCTGGAAGAAGAATTTGTTCAAAAACTCTTTCATCATTTAATTCAATAGTGTTGAAAAGAGTGTCTGAAGGTGGAATTTCAAGAATTTCTCCAAGTAGTTTCGAATCAAACTCGATTTCAACATCACGAACAAGAGAGGACAAAATTCTAGTTTCATGATCCATTTGTAAATTCGTGTAAAACAAGTGAATAAGAAAAGGATAGTGAAGAGTATCTGCACAAGCATCAAAGAGATGTGAAATTCCAGGAAATAATTCTCTTATGTTGTAACGAGAAAATAAGTGAAATAGAACATTTCGGCCTGGTAAAATAGGTAGTGCAGAAATTGATCCAAAAGTATCATACAAAAGAGGATTTCGGAGTAATCTGAGTGAAAAACCATGTCTTGAAGAAGGTGTAGGAGGAGGAGAACCTAAACCTTTTGCAGATGCAGACTTCGTACGAGGCATGGTTAAAAACAGAGTTACCAAAAAAAATGTCGGCTTCCAAACGATTTCCGGCAGAGGAAAATGTTGTCCGGCGTTCAGAAACGAAGGAAAATATGATGGCTGACGACGAGTGTGAAGGCTGTCACAAGGGGATTCCGGCAATGGCGGAAAATACACTGTCACGGCAAGAGAGTTCCGGCGTGTTTTGAAGATTCGCCAGTTACTGCAAGAGTATTCCGACGTTTCAAGATCACGGCCAGAAGACTCTGGCGTCTCCTTGTCACGGCAAGAAAATCTCGGCGAAGATGGGATCGAACGGCACTCCGAGGGTTTTTTGGAAGAGTGAGAGGCAAAAGAGAAAGAGGGTTTTCGTTTTAAGGGTTTCGTTTTTAAGAAAAATGAAAAAGTACGAAAACGAAGTGAAACGATGCCTATTTTAAAAAGAACGGGTAAAAAAAAATCCAAGGGGTATCGGGTCCCTTCATTTAAAAATTTTAAAAAATTTTAGTCGACTAAAACTTTATCGGTCGACTAAAATATGCGACTCAAAAAAAATATCATCAGTCGACTAGAAATATATCGATCGACTAATAAAGTGCGATTTTGAAATTTTGTTCAAAAATCAGCATTTTTACAAATCTAAAAACGAGCAAATACTTAGTTCTCTCCTAATTCTTATAAAATCTTCATTTTTAAGAGGTTTAGTGAAGATATCGGCATGTTGTTCTTTAGTGGAAATAAAATTTAGCGAAATATCTCCTTTTAACACATGATCTCTTAAAAATTGATGTCTAACTTCAATATGCTTAGTTCTTGAGTGCTGAATAGGATTTTTCGAAAGATTTATAGCACTAGTGTTATCACAATAAATAGTTGTTGTGGAGTAATTCAAACCAAAATCTTTTAAGGTCTGTTTCATCCAAAGTACTTGTGAACATGCTAAACTAGCCACTATATATTCAGCTTCAGTTGTTGAGAGTGATACTGAATTTTGCTTTTTACTAAACCAAGAGACTAAGGAATTTCCTAAGAAATGACAAGTTCCACTAGTACTCTTGCGATCAGATTTACTTCCTGCAAAATCTGCATCACTATATGAAACTAAATCAAAGGAAGATGATTTTGGGTAAAACAAACCGAAATTTGAAGTATCTTTCAAATATTGAAGAATTTGTTTTACGGCAGTTAAATGAGATTCCTTTGGATTAGCTTAAAATCTTGCACACATACACACACTAAACATAATATCAGGTCGACTAGCAGTTAAGTATAATAGAGATCCTATCATACCTCTGTAGAGCTTAGTATCTACACTTTTACCATTTTCATCTTTATCAAGAGAAGTAGTTGTACTCATAGGATTCCTTCTTGATTTCGATGAGTCCATCCCAAATCTCTTGAGAAGTTCTTTTGTATACTTAGCCTGATTGATAAAGATTCCTTCTTCAATTTGCTTTATTTGAAGTCCAAGGAAGTAGTTTAATTCGCCCATCAAGCTCATTTCAAACTCTTCCTGCATAGCTTTAGCAAATTCTTTACAAAGAGAATCATTAGTAGAACCAAATATTATGTCAACATAAATTTGCACAATAAGAATATCTGAATTAAGATTTTTAATTAATAAAGTGGAGTCTACCCGACCAATGGAAAAACCAGATTGTTCTAGAAAATTTCGTAGTCTTTCATACCATGCTCTCGGTGCTTGTTTGAGTCCATACAAAGCTCTTTTCAATTTGTAGACTTTTTCTGGATATTTCTCATTTTCAAAGCCTGAAGGTTGCTCTACATAAACTTCTTCATTGATGTGTCCATTTAAGAATGCACTCTTAACATCAATTTGATATAACTTGAAGTTCATGTAACTAGCAAAAGCAAGCATCATTCAAATTGACTCTAATCGAGCCACTGGTGCATAGGTTTCATCAAAATCCATGCCTTCTTCTTGATTATAACCTTGTGCTACTAGCCTTGCTTTGTTACGAATGACTTCACCATTTTCGTCCAGCTTATTTCGGAAGACCCATCTTGTTCCAATTACTGGATGATTCTTTGGTCTATTAACTAGATCTCAAACATCATTCCTAGTAAATTGGTTAAGTTCTTCAGACATGGCCAAAAGCCAAAATTCATCATCACAAGCCTCATTGATATTCTTTGGTTCTAATTTAGATATGAAAGCAACATTTGCAATATATTTTTCTAATTGCCTTCTAGTTTGGACACCACTCTTTATTTCACCAATAACTTGTTCATGTGGATGATTAGGAACTTCTTTCCAAACCGGTTGAAGAGGAATATTTTCTTGAGAAGTACTCTCTATCAAGGGTTCTTCTTGAAGTATTACTTCTTCTTCTTCGCTTAGAGGTATAACCTGCTCACAATTCTCATCAAATGCAACATGTAAAGATTTTTCAATACAAGATGTTCTTTTATTGAAAATACGATAAGCTTTACTTCTAGAAGAATATCCAAGAAATATTGATTCATCTGATTTTGAATCAAACTTATCAAGATTATCTCTGGTATTTAACAAGAAACATTTACTACCAAAAATTTTGAAATATGAGATCTTTGGTATACGATCATAATACAATTCAAAACATGTTTTATGTAAAATTGGTCGAATAAGAACACGGTTTAGAACATAACATGTTGTATTAATTGCTTCAGCCCAAAAGTATTTTGGTAAATTTTTATCTTGAAGCATGGTTCTAGCACATTCTTGCAAAGTTCTATTCTTTCTTTCAACAACTCCATTTTGTGGAGCCGCTCTAGGAAAAGCAAAGTTGTGAGATATACCATGTAAATCACAAAACTATAGAAAAGATTCATTTTCAAATTCACCACCATGATCACTACGAATTTTAATAATAGATGTAGATTTTTCATTTGTAATTCTTCTACAAAGTTTAGAAAATTCCGAAAAAGCATCATTTTTACTTTTTAGAAAAATTACCCATGTAAACCGAGAATAATCATCTACTATAACAAAAGCATACTTGCTACCATTCAAACTTTGAATTCTAGATGGTCCAAATAGATCTAAATGTAAAAGTTCAAGAGGACGTTTTGTTGAAACTATATCTTTTGCTTTAAAAGAACTCTTGATTTGTTTACCCTTTTGGCAAGCATCACATAAGTGATCTTTCTTAAATGGTATTCTAGGTAGGCCTCTTACAAGATCATTCTTGGATAACTTGGAAATAACTTTAAAATTAACATGTCAAAGTCTCTTGTGCCATAACCATTGAATTTCATTTGAAACAATAAGACATTTTTCATTAAAAGTGGGTAATTCATCTAGATATAGTTCATACACATTGTTCCTTCTTTTACCTTTAAAAATGATCTTTTTAGATTGAAAATCAGAAATTAAGCATGAATCATTTTTAAAAGAAACATGAAAACATTTATCACATAATTGACTAATAGATATTAAATTATGCATTAAACCATCTACTAAAAGAACATTTTCTATCAAGGGAAATTTTGGATTACCAATATTACCAATACCTATTACTTTTCCCTTGTTATTGTCACCAAAGGTGACGGTTCCTCCATCCTTATTTTGGAGAGTGGAAAATAACTCCGGCCTTCCAGTCATATGTTTGGAACAGCCGCTGTCCAATATCCATTTGCTCCTTATGTTGTGTACCTACAACAAAATTAGAAAACAGAGCATTTGACCCCTTTCTATTTTCGGGTCCATGAAAGTTAGTCTTAGGAACCCATATCTATTTGGATTTTGGTTTCCTTTGATAATAAGTATTCTTTCTATAAAAGGATTTATCATAATCATGTCTAGGCATATAAGCATTATAGTTTCCATGATTAGATGCATTTCTATTAGAACTAGAAAGTTTAGTTCTATGAACAGATGGTTGAGAATAATGTCTTTGATTTTTCACCACATAGTTTGGTCTATTTTGAGTATCAAAGAAGCTATATCCCAATCCGGTTTTATTAACCGAGCATCTTTGAGAACCAAGAAGTTTTTCTAGATTCTCTTGACCATTTGTGAATTTGGTCACTATAGAAAGAAGATCATTTGATTTTTCTTTAAGACTAGATATTTCTTTTTGTAAGAGATTGGTTCTAACTCCAATTTCTTTTATTTCAAATGCTTGGCAAGAGTTTTGCTTCTTGAGATCATCTATCTCTTGAAGTAACACTTTATTTTGAGAGTCAAGAGTTAAATTTTCAGTTTTTAACTCTTTATTTTTAGAATTTAGACTCCTAAATTTAGCATATAAATCATTGAATGCTTCAAATAACTCATCATAGTCAAATTGACTTACCGAATTTTCTTGTGCTACAAAACACATGTTGGCGACTTCTTCATTTAATTCTTCATCGAAAGAGGAGTCACTATCATCCCAACATGCTTGAAATGCCTTTTTCTTTTTTAATTGGTCCGTGGGCTTGATTTTGAGAAGAGGACAATCTTTCTTGATATGTCCTGCCTTTTTGCAGTTAAAGCATTTAACTTCATTGGGATTGAAAGAATCTGCTTTCTTTACCTTTCTTTGAAATCTTCCCTTTTTGATAAATCTTCTGAATTGCCTTGTGATGAGGGCAATATCTTCATCTTCATCTTCTTCTGAATTTTCTAAGTCAGAAGTAGCCTTAAAAGCAAGAGACTTCTTTTTGGGCTCTTCTTCTTGTCTGTCTTGAAGTTGGACTTCATATGCCATAAGGTTACCAACTAAATCTTCAAGAGTGAGAGTATTGAGATCATTTGCTTCTTCAATAGCAGTGGTTTTTCTCTCCCATTCAGGAGTTAAACACCTTAGAATTTTTCTGACTAAATCCACTTGTGAATATTCTTTTCCAAGGGATTTCAAAGCGTTAGTTATATCAGTCATTCTAGTTACCATGTCCGATATAGATTCATTTTGCTTCATTTTGAACAATTCAAATTTATGAACTAAAGAAGCAATTTTAGATTCCTTTACCTTTGACGTACCTTCGTGAGTCATGAGAAGAGTATGCCATATTTCATTTGCTGTAGAGCATTGAGAGATGCGATTGAACTCTACCTTGTCAACGGCACAGTATAATGCATTCATGGCTTTGGCATTCAGTGAAGCAGTCTTCTTTTCATCATCGGTCCATTGGCTGAAATCAGTTGATGGAGTTTGGTACTTTTCTGAAACAACTCTCCAAATATCTAGATCCATGGATTGCAAGAATATTGTCATTCTTACTTTCCAGTAACCATAGTTTGTTCCGTCAAACAGAGGAGCTTCCTTCTTTGTGCTGAGATGTTGTAGTTGCCATGCTAGATGATGGTCAAATCAAAGTAATAGCAAACCTGTGCTCTGATACCAAATGAAAGTGCACTAGGATCGAGGCAACGAGCACTAGAGGGGGGGTGAATAGTGCTTTTAAAAAAATGTCTGCGGAATATTGAAGGATTTTGCAAATCGAAAAGCAAACACACAAAGAACACAAGATTTTATCCCGGTTCGGTCTAACCCGACCTACATCCAGTCCCCAAGCAAAACCCGCTTGAGATTTCCACTATCAACCTTGTAAACTACAAGATCACACAAGCCAAAACCGGTCCCACTTTCAGTAACAACCCTACTGAAAGCAAACAACTCCTTTACACCAAGGAGTCCTTTTTACAGAAAAGAAATAACAACTTACAACACAACCTATGAGCCTTTCTTTTGAATGCCAATGAGATGCAATTAGCTTTTGAGGTTGTTGAAATACTCTACTCACGAATTCACTATCTCTCAAAGTGATTTGAGTGAAAAACTGAAGTGAAAATATCAAGTGAGTGAGAAAACAAATACTTGAATGAATAGGAGTGAAAAGCAATAAGTAAATGATTCAAATCAATTGAATTCTTGTTGTTTTGAGTGTAAAATGCACTCATATTTATAGTTGAAAGATTCCATACGTTGAGAGTATGAAAGGGTGTCAAAACCATCCATTTTGAACGATCAAAACGTTTGAAAAATGAAAAGACACGCCTTTTTGAAGTTTCAGGAAAACGACAAAATTAGTCGACTGAAACATCAGTTAGTCGACTAATAGTTAGTTATTAGTAGACTGACAGTTATCGTCGGTCGACTGATCTGTTAATCGAGCCGTTTGAAAATCTGAACTTTTGAAACTTAGTCGACTAGAGAAAAATTAGTCGACTGATAATATCATCAGTAGACTGAAAAACCTTTCAGTCGACTGCTGCTAAAATCTTCTGAAAAACAAACATTTTGTCCGGTCGACTGATAAAAGCATTAGTCGACTGCTGCTAAATTTTCAGAAAACACATGTTCTGTTCAGTCGACTGATAAAACCATTAGTCGACTGCTGCTAATTTTCCAGAAAACAGACATTCTGTCTAGTCGACTGATAAAACCTTTGGTCGACTAATTTGACAAAAATGACTTTTTAGAAAATATGGCGCGAAAAGATTAGTCGACTGGTAAGTTTATTGGTCGACTAATAAACATGAAAATTTAAGAAAAGAGTTTTCTAAAAAGATTTTCAAGAGTGTTTCTTTTAGAAAAGTTTTTCTAAAGATGTTTAAGGTGAAATGCAACATAAATATGCTCTCTAAGTAAGGCTCTTACAAGAATCTGAGACTTTTAATGAATTAAACATTTGCACACTAGTCTTCAAAGATTCTTCATCTAATTCTTCAATTTCTTCATAGCCTTAGCTGAAATGCAGTTGATTCCACTTGCTCATCATCAAAACCTTGTACTTGAAGTATCATGTATGGCTTCATTGTCGTAACACTCACCTCCGTTTTGAAAATAGCGGGAAAATCCATGGGATGGGGCTCAACTTGTCGGTACGAGGTTCGACCGTTCCGGGCCTTTAACAGGGGTAATTGAACCAAGAACCAAAATTGTGCTTGACTTAGTAAAATTATCGAAATCGTGTTTTATCCTAAATGCACAGAGAATTCAGGCATGTGGTATGAGATTTTGTAAAATGTAAGTTGGAAAAATATGATGTATGCTTAGAAAACATTTGGAGTTGAAAAGCATTTCTCAAAAAAAGATGGAAATCAATCTCTCAGGAAACTCAGATGAAAGAATTAGGAAATCACCAGAAAGTTTATGAAGTTTTGGGAAAATAATGAATGGATGAAAATCCTGGGAAAATGGAGAAGGTTCTTGAAAAAGATGAATATTGGAAAAAGAAAATATTTATCAAGAAAACTCTGATTTTAAGAATTTTCTTAAGAAATGATGGAAAATTTATAGGAAAGATCTTTGGAGATGGAAAGTCAAAACTTAGGAAATTGAAATCCTGAGAATCTTGTCTTTGAAATATATGGAAATCAACTTTGATTCTTGAGAAAGATGAGAAATTCCTTTTGAAAAGCATCTTAAGAAAATAATATTTTCAGGGAGAATCACGGGAAAACTTTGACTTGGGAAATCCAACCTTGAAAATCTTCATGGTTTCTTGAGGAATCGATTTCCAAAGAATGAAATTTTCTTGAGAAAATCATGAGAAAAGCAGATGATGCCATGATGCAGATGATTTGAATGAATGAATGCACTTTGAAAAGATTTTTTTTTGAGAAATTTGTTGGAAAAATGTGTATTAAGCCAAAGTCAATCCTTCACATATTTTGACTGTGGTCATAATATGTTCATTGTTTAATTGAGTTAATTCACAATATTTTGAAAAATTGGAAATATGATGTGCATTTTTAAGATAGCCTAAGAGTGTAGGCTCGGTGTGACTAGTAGAAAGATAATGTATCTGGGTCTCGTGCATATTCCGACTAGGGCCGTAAATATGGACTCTACCGAGTTCATCAACTCTCTAAGAGTTGGTGCACGTGTCATTCGTGTTCATCCATGGTGAATTTTGAAAATTGAATATATGAATCATAGAATCAGGATATTGCAGGAATCAAACTACATGAGATGCATCCTAATCTAAGCAGTAAAAATAAATATTATTCCATGTTTGATTATTACATCTCTGACATAAAAAAAAAAAGTACATAGTGTAAAAGAATCAGCCTCCTCCAGATTTTCCTGCAAAATGAGAATTACAAGATACCCAAGGAAATGTGCATATATATAATATGTACAACTAAGATATACATGGTTATATCTAAATGCTTTAATTTATACTAAATGACATGTGATAATGAAGATGTACTTACAAAAAAAAAAAGGAAAAGAAAAAAAAAATGTCTACATAAATATTTGTATGTGAAAACAAGTGCACATGAAGATATCTCTCTATATATATAAGTATATATATATGTATATACATGTATATATATATATATGCATATAGATATACATATATATATATATATAGATGTATATACGTATAATGAGAAAATATATATAGTAATTAGAATTTCATATATAATGGGTAAAATCAGAAAATACAGGGTATATATAGTTTCTGTAGGTGATTTTACAAAGCCGTAATTCTCAAATTATAACATATTTCTCAGTAAAATTGGGTATGGAGCTTCACTATATATCAATAACAAAGCATGCAAAAGATGGTATAGAGATCATGAATGGATATGGATATATCCGTTCATGAATATAGCCGATTATCAAGACTGGGTACTTGCAGCAGAAAAGGGGACAGCTCAACGCATGCTACAAATTATTTACAAGGGGTTGATGGATTTTCAATAAATAATTATCTCTACCGATCAACCTATGCATAGATCCGAGATATTCTCGAGTATGCATATATTGGCCAGACTTAGCCTTCAAAAGGAATGCTTCACTAAAGAAAATTTTCATAGCTCCTTGAAACAAGTGATACTTGTTGCAACTATGTTCAAAATGGTTTTATAAAAATGGCTGGATTATACAGAGATATTTATTTAACACCCAAATGAATTGTATGAAGGGGTTCCAATAAGCATATAAAGGCCTAAACAGATTTGAAAAAGAGGTACCAAGTGTCAATGTGAACTAATAGGAGCGAAGACTCATGAATGCTGGACACGCAGGGGCAGTTTAGAGATAAGGGTGTTATCATGTAATGCTGAAGATAAAGGGGTAAGGACAATGTATACAGTGAAAGCGATGATGGGCCAGGTTACAATGCTAAGGTGGCGAAAATAACGCAAACATAAGATAAGGTATGCTATATTAAAACAAGTTAATTGCAGAAAAGTTTAAGAAAGTATTAACAGAGGTATAAAATTGAAAATGGACTGTTATGATGTCTTGGTGAGATATTAGAAACGAGAAGGGGTTACTGTAACTGATAAAGATGTTGTCTAAATGAAGAACATTAAGCAAAGTGCAGGGAAAATTCATCACACAGTAAATGGAACGTAGCATTAACAATGAACAGGAACAAAGGGAATAGAACATGCTGCTAAAAAGAGTTTAGATTAGGCATTAGATGCAGAAGGCAAATGAGCTTATGATGGATATCCAAATGAGGTAAATGAAGATGCAATGCTGAGTGACAATATGACTCTATATAGTGCACAAATGATGTATGGATAACACTACATTAAACTAAAGAAAGCATAGGAAAGTACCAACACAGCTATTTAGGATCAGATTAGAGCAACAGGTAAGACAGATGAACATAGATATTATAAGAAACCAAATTGAGGTTAACACTGAATTTACAGAAGCATTAGGCAATATTACCATTAGACACAGGCAGTATTGTTGGGATGAAACTAGCAATAACAATGAGGTTTCCTGTACATTGTCTTCAGTAAAATGGTCATTGCCATGACCCCAGAAAATGTAAGACGTGATGAAGTAGTTCATCTATAATTAACGCATAATGGGATGCAAAAACACACAGAATGTAAAATATCAAAAGCAACAAGGAAAATCTACCCAGCAAAGGGGGTAAAGTTCTTTGGCAAAACACAAATTGGCAATGTTATCTGCAGGCCAATATTACATATGACACATTAATTGACAGAAAAATGAGAATTTAAGAAAAGGAAAGAAGAGGGATATGAAGGAATTTCACCTGAGTTCGATGGAGACTGAAGAGGATGTTTCTTTCTGGGGTGGATCGGTTGAGCTTTTAACTAGAGGAATCGATTCCTCTTTGGATTTGCAGCTTGGAGTCCTTTCAGAGATCACCTTTTAAAAGCCTCAAGGTTTGATGGAGCCGTTAGACCTTCTTCTGTTGTAGACAACAAGAAAGATGGTGGGTCATCTGCTGATGAACTGAAGAAGAGGATGAGATGGCTGGATCTCTTGCTGGGGGTCTGAAGAAGAGGTGAAAACGCTGGGATGGACAGCAGTAGGCTGGGCTGAAGAAGATGTGAACACGCTGGCTTCCCTGCGGCTGGGCTAAAGAAGATGCAGAGGCTGTTGAGATGCTCTGCGGTTGGGCTGAAAGAAATGGGGAAATGCTTCTTCACGCTCTTGAGAAGAAGGTCCCTGGGAATCTGAGTATGATGCTAGTTCAAAGGCGGGTCCCGCTCCATTTATTTGAAAACAAAAACAGAAGAAATAACTTCTTTTTTTTTTGGAATTTTTATAATACGAGATAAAACTTTGTTTGTTTCCAAGAATTTGGAAAAATTGGTTTTTCAGGGCAAAAATATGGATAAAGAAAATACAAAAATTTTGTAAAGAGATTTAAAATCTTTTTGCAAAAAGTTTTGAGATAAAATCTTTAAAATCAATATCCAAATATCCAGATTATTTTCCTGAAAAAAACTTTTGTAATTCAAAAGTCTTGGGGGTAAAATGGGAAAGATTGGCAATTTTAAAAACTCACGGTTTTGAAATCAATTTTGAAAAGAGTTAAAACTCGAATCTGGATTGAGAATTTTTGAAATCGAGAGTTTCTGGACCTCGAAATGACATGTTGTGCAGTGAAATGATATGAAATGTTCCTGCAATGCTATGCAAAGACATGTTCTATGAAATGTCATTCTGAATCTATAATTGGAAATTCAAACTCCTTGTCGGGAATAGGATTTTAAAAATTTGCAGTTTGAAGATGTCTTTGAACCTAAATATAGAAATTTCGAGGCTCAAGAATGAAATTTTAGACTTTCTGCAAGGTCTAAACTCAGAAAATGACCATTTTGCCCTTCATTGCTTCTGGAGAACTGAAATGTGATAATTGGTAGAGATGTCAGGAAGGTGAGTGAAAATTTGGGGTGTTTACAGATGCCCCTCTTTGCTACTAAGCCGGCTTATGGCCGAGCTTAGTGGCAAAGAAAACATACCAAATTTGGGCTATATAAAAATGCCCCAGTTAGAAGGACCTGACTGGGTATGAAGAAATTAGCCTGAGGAAGATGGTATATATGAAATGGAGAATAAAGAGAAAATAGATTTGCTCCGTGAGAGCGAAGTTCAGGTTTTTTTTTTTTTGCCCTTAACCTGGATGGGACAGAAAATGCTTCGTATGAAACTCAGGTTTGACCCTTAACCTGATTGGGGAATGAAATATCTCATTGAAATGAGATTCAAGTTTGTACCCTTAACTTGATCGGGAAAAAGAAATATCTCTTTGAATGAGGCTCAGGTTTGTACCCTTATCCTGATCGGGCGAAAAATGGAATACCTCTTTGAATGAGGCTCAGGTTTATACTCTTATCCTGATCGGGCGGAAAATGGAATACCTCTTTGAATGAGGCTCAGGTTTATACCCTTATCCTAATCGGGCGGAAAATGGAATACATCTTTGAATGAGACTCAGGTTTATACCCTTATCCTGATCGGGCGGATAATGAAATAGTATGATGGAACCTTCGGATTTTGCACAATAAATCCGACAGGGGTTTTGCAAAAGGAAGGAAAATGGGGTCCCTAAAGCTTGAAAAGGGATTGATCTTGGGCGCCTCATTTCTGAGACTAAATAGCTTTTGAAATTGCCTTTTGCGAGAAAATGATTGGTGGTTCGACCTCGAACCGAAATGGGACTGTCTATGGTGGGACAGTGGGGGCACAGGGAAGTGTGCAAATCTGAGAGCTCATGCTCTCGAAGAAGGGAAGGAATCAAGTCCTTAAGAGGGATTTAAAATTGGTGTCAGGATATATCAAAAACAGACATCAAGCTCTCAATTCATGTCAGAATAGCTAGAAAATATTGTCAAAATATTGAGAATTCTGTTGTTGATTCAAAGTATTTGAAAATGATACGCATTGTTGCAAAATATTCTTTCTTTTCTACCTGAAGCATTACCTCCAAACAAGGTTCACTTCGTAGAATCGAGATTGGAACCCAAATTACTTGCAATTAACCTTCTTCAAGAAAGCTATCAATTTCCTTGATATGAACAAAAAAGAGAATTTGATATTATGAAAGCAATTGATAAAAAAGTATTGATAACAGAATTTCACAAATTTAAAGAAGATTCTTGATAGATGTAAAACTCGTGAAATTTATGAAATTCTAAATGAATAAAAGGGAGCAGTTATGTGAAATAGTAAGATTTTTAAGTTAGGCAGTGCAATTTTTATGACTTGTGGTTTCTAGAATGAAACCGATAACAAACTCTCACAAGTGGTTTTGGATCCGGATCTTGGCAAGATCCGATGATCCGACCCGACTCACAGGGCCCAATGGGAAAATCCAATGGTTTCGGGATAACAACGTGAGATCCAAATCACATTTAAGGCAAGAGAATGCAAGTTTAGGACAAACGGGTGAAAAATCAATGTGAAAATGGAAGAATCCATCAACAAGGAAAAACGTCCCATCGTGACATAAAGAGAATTTTCTGCAAAAGTAAACACCAAGTGATGGTGTGGTGTAGTGGTAGGACGCACGGTCGTGTGGATCCACAACCCGAGCTCAAAAACTCTGAGCGCCCACGTAGAAGTGAAAAACCTTGCTTTTTCATGAAATCCGGAACGAAACTGAAAGGGTTAAATACAATTTAATCCACACACTTTGCAACGAAAAACAAGGTAGCACAACTGGTGGGGCTCGTTACCCCTTAGGTTGAAGACCCAGGTTCAAAACCCCCTGTGCACAAATTATTTTTTTGTTTTCACAAGAAAGTGATAATTTCTACCCTGGTGAAAAGGGTAAAAACGTGGGATTAACTTAAGCCTAAATTTTTGGCTTTTTCATCTCACTCTACCAAGGATTGAGGAGAATGCCATGTGACATGGAAGAGGGGTACCCATAAAACAAATAGTGAGGGAAGTTACAGAAAATCATGCCAAAGAGAGGAGGGGGCATTGTTGGAAGTAGACATCACCCACCAAAAACGTGAGATTAGGGTGAAGATTTAATGCTTTGAAAATTTAGTAACTTCTCCTAAATAGAGGAGTTAAATGAGAGATTTTTTGTAAGGAGTTACACTAGACGTATCTCTCTCTCTCTCTCAATGTTTCACCTTCTTCCTCCTCTCCCATCGTGAGGGTCGACCCCATTGCTAGTCGTGTGGACCATCTTTGCTGGACGTGTGGACTCCATTGTCGAAGTGTGTGCTGCTCCGACGAAGGTACGAAGTTGCAGCCGTGTCATCGCGAGACTCCAAAGAAGTAAGGGCATTATGTTCCTATGTGTATGCCTGGTGATGTGTAGTACTCATATCAAAATCTATAGTTCAATTATATGTAGGAAAATACATATATTTTGGTGTGGGCGTTAGCCATAACGGATCCAAGGTCGAAACAATCTTAGATAGGCGAATGGCATGGAACCTATGAGGGGTTGCTGGAAAACGCCTTGGTCCGTGCATCGATCGACTCTATACAGTGGAATCGGTAGTATTAGTTTTGTATTGAACGCTCACAAAGAAAAAAAAATAATAAGAAGACGCGCCTTTTTAATAAGTTACAAAAAAACGGCAAAATTAGTCGACTGGAACAGTAGTTAGTCGACTGATAAACCCTTCAGTCGACTGCTGCTAAATTTCTCCAGAAAATAGACATTTTGTCCGGTCGACTGATAAAACTTTCGGTCGACTAGTTTTATGATCAGTCGACTGATAAACCCTTCAGTCGACTGCTGCTAAATTTTTCCAGAAAACAGACATTCTGTCCGGTCGACTGATAAAACTTTCGGTCGACTAATTTTATAAAAATATATATATATATATATAACGTTTTGCTTAGAAGATTTGAAGCAAAAAGGTTGGTCGACCGGTGAGCCTATTGGTCAACTAATAAACATGAAAAATTGAGTAAAGAGTTTTCTAAAATGATTTTCATGAAGGGTTCTTTTAGAAAAGTTTTTCTAAAGACTTTTTAGGTGAAATGCAATTGAAATATCTATGAAGGAAATAGTTTCGATGGTAAACTAAATATGTGATTCACATATGGACTTTAGGATTATGTCCAATACATGGAACACACATGATAAAGTTGGATAATGCCATGTTGAGGCATAACCAGTGGGGGTACGAAACGTACACTCGAGCTCATAAACAAAACTGAAAATGCTGAATGTTTAAGTACTGGACACAAAGTTGAGGCAGAATTTTGAGAAATTTTGGTGGCTGCCTATTGGGCTTCTAGTGGGTAATGAGCATACACTAAGATCACCCCGAATGTGGGTTGGGAATTTGGAAAACCCTATGGTGCATTGACTCGCACTAAGAATTTAACAAAATGCAAAATATGCATTATATAACTTAAATGTGGGATACTGGGTACACCTGAAAGACAGTATATGTTACTAGTTTCTCTGGGTTCTGGGTACACTTAAAAGATTGTGTATGTTACTAGACTCAAACAAACAAGAATGAAAATTTATACACATATAAATTAAATATATTGGATTCTGGGTATACCTGAAGATGGTATATGTTACTGGTTTCTCAGGGCTCTGGGTACACCTGAAAGATGGTGTATGTTACTGGACCCATGGTCTACCTTGGAGAGGGTAGGTGGTACAAGCTTCGTGGACATTCTTGTTTTTTTGTGAGAGCTAGGCGTCTCACCCGGTCCCCAGTCCACGAAGTTAGGGGACCAGGACTACCAGTATGTCCTAGGTGGTAGATCCAAGTCTTCTGCAGAAGTGTCAAGGGTGCATCCTAATTCTTGTTCTAGCCACTGGGGAGTTCTCACTCGGTCACAGACCGTCTCCTTTGGATATCCGTACGGCTAGTCATACGGGTTATTAATTAATAGACCCCCGTATGGTCTCGGTCCGCTACGAGGTCTATGCCTGTGCGTACCCACAAGGTAAGAGTAAGAGTAAGATAAACATTAAATAATTTAAGTTAAATGAAATACTCATTCTTTAAGAATCGTGAACTGTTGATATGACTTTCGTAAAACTTGTAGAATCTACAACTTATGTTAATGTGAATAAATGTATCTTTAGTTCAGTTATCTTTTGCACTGTATCATGAATTAGAAAGCACAATCATTTTCTTAGAATGATTTAAATTTCCATGCTAGTTATATCTACAGTTGTTGCACATATTTGTACACAGGACACTGAGCACCACATATAAATATAATGCTTCTTACGCAGACAGGGGAGTCTGACCCTTCTGCTTTAAATATTTTTCAGGAAGCAACTAAATCGGAGTATCGTGGGCGTCACGTATGGAAGTAGTCAAGAGATCTCAGTTATTCAGTGTTTTCTGTTTGAACTCTGATTAGTAGATTCACATTTTTGTCATTGGATGTAATTAATGACATTAATGTTTCAATTAATGAATGGTATGTTTAGTATTTCTCTGTTTTACCCTGTATTGCACCCGACTTGTGTTTTCCGCACTTCCGCTATTTCAAAAAAAAAATAATTTACTCCAAAATTTTTACTATAAAAAGTTGGGGCGTTACAACTTTGGTATCAGAGCAGGACTGAACAATCTGAGATCTTGGCTCTTCCAGCGACCGCGATGACTCTGTAAGTATGTAGAAAAGTTGTTTTGTAATGTTGAAACAAGAAACATATGAGTGCGTACGATTAATTCACAAAATCATAGCTCAGGTTATAATGAATTTTATTTGCTCAAATAGATGGCGTGGGCAAGTCGTTGCAACGATATTATGGAAACGCTACATAACCTGGCCGAAGTAGTAGGCCAGCAAGCTACGACAATGCAGCAGATGGGTGACAATCTACACCATGTGGCCCAGGAGAAGAGTACAAACAGTGGGACTATGTCCTACAAGAAATTCATGGACATGGATCCTCCTGCTTTCTCCGGAAAGACGGATCCAGAAGCTGCTGAGAGTTGGATCCAGGAGATTGAACGTATCTTCCGTGTACTGGAGGTGCCCGAGGAGCGTCGGGTAGACTTTGGGACTTATCGTCTCAAGGATCATGCTGAAAAGTGGTGGGAAACCACCAGGGCAGTCAAGTTCCAGGACGGCCCAGTATCCTGGACTGAATTCGTAGAAGTCTTCAATGCCACCTATTTTCCCAAGCACGAGAGGGCAAAGAAGATGCAGGAGTTCTTGGACCTGCAGCAGGATGAGATGTCCCTAGCAGACTACATCACTAAGTTCCATAGTTTGGAACGCTATTGTCCGAACGTGTACACATCGGACGAGGACCGGGCAATGAAGTTTGCTCGAGGCTTGAAGATGGGCCTGAGGAACCGTCTATACACTCGAGGGCCCAAGAACCTAGAGGAGGCTATTCAGGTAAAATCACTATATTCATTGTGATACAAGTCTTGTTTTAAGTTATCAAGGTTAACACTTAGACTATCAAGAAACGTTGACTAGTTATCAACTATCCTTGTTATTCAGGTTGCGACTCTCCTTGACGATGACTGGAAGGAGGGACAAAAGTCGCAAAAGAATAGAGCGGGGTTCAGAAACCCGAGTTCAAGAAGAAGTTTGATGGAAAACGTTTCAACCATCAAACCAAGAAACCAAGGCATGACGGAGGTACCAGACCCAATCCAGGACAAAATCAAAGGTGTCAGAAGTGCAACCGTTTTCACCTCGGACAATAGTGTCCCTGTGAGACAGGAGGATGTCTCTACTGTGGAAAGATGGGGCACTACATCAAGGAGTGTCGGAAGAAGCAGGCCGATGATGCACGGCGCGACACTGGAGGACAGCAGCCTCAGCAGCACCATGCACCGCCACCACAGCCTCAGGCGGCTCCACAACGCGTAGCGGGACGTGTGTATGCTACTACAGCTGACCAACAGGAGAAGGGGGACCTTGTGCAAGGTACCGTGCTTGTTTCGGGCCAAGTTGCCCTTGTCTTATTTGACTGTGGAGCTTCTCGTTCCTTCATTTCTTTATATTTTGCAAAACAACTTAGAATCCCCATAGAATCATTGAATCAAGAACTAGTAGTATATAACCCTATAGGATTCAATGAAATTTGTGTGAACTACATGCCAGAAGTGGAAGTTATTTTAGGAGAACACAATTTACCTGCCAACCTAATCATACTTGATATGACCGAATACGATGTCATACTGGGTATGGATTGGCTCTTTGAACAATATGCTAGAGTCCTCTGTAGATAAGAAAAAGTAATTCTGTCTCAACCGGATATGTCGGAAGTGGAATTCCGATTAGCAAGGCCTGGAATCAAGAAAAGGGTTATTTCGACCCTTAAGGCCCAAAAGTATCTCCGTCAGGGAGATATGGCTTTCCTGGTTAGTATGATCGTAGGTGAAACAAAACTAACTCCGCTTGAGGATTTGGAAATTGTCCGCGATTTTGCCGATGTATTCCCAGAAGAACTTTCTGGACTTCCTCCTCAGCGGGAAGTCGAGTTTGGGATTGAACTGATGCCAAGTACAAAGCCAATATCAAGAGCACCTTATCGGATGGCACCTGCAGAGTTGGAAGAACTGAAGAAGCAGTTGCAAGAGCTGATGGAGCGTGGTTTTGTACGACCGAGTACGTCTCCATGGGGAGCACCGGTCCTGTTCGTGAAAAAGAAGGACGGGTCTATGAGATTATGCATAGACTATAGAATGTTGAACCAAGCAATAGTGAAGAACAAATATCCTCTACCCCGTATTGAGGACCTATTTGATCAATTAAAAAGATCAAAAGTCTTTTCTAAGATTGATTTGAGGTCAGGTTACCATCAGTTGAGAATAAAAGATGAAGATATCCCAAAATCAGCATTTCGAACCAGATATGGGCATTTTGAGTTTGTGGTGATGCCATTTAGACTCACTAATGCTCCTGCGGCATTCATGGACCTGATGAATCGGGTATTCAGGCCATACCTAGACTCCTTCATCATTATCTTCATTGATGACATACTGATATACTCAGAAAATGTGGAGGAACACAAAGAACATCTGAAAATCGTTTTAGAAACCCTCCGGACACATCAGTTATATGCCAAGTTCTCGAAATGTGAATTTTGGCTTGAAGAAGTCATGTTCCTTGGACACGTAGTCTCGAAGGATGGAGTTTCAGTAGATCCTGCCAAGGTTGAAGCTGTGATGAATTGGTCACAACCAAAGAATGTCAGCGAAATTCGAAGCTTCCTAGGATTAGCCGGCTACTATCGGCGATTCATTCAAGACTTCTCTCGAATCGCTATGCCAATGACAAAGCTTTTACGAAAAGGGGTAAAGTTTGAATGGAATGAGAAGAGTGAAGAAAGTTTTCAAACCCTTAAAGCTAAGCTTACCACAGCTCCGGTGTTAGCCTTACCATCTGGAAGCGGAGGATTCGTGGTGTACACGGACGCTTCTGGTACTGGATTGGAATGTGTACTGATGCAGCACGGCAAGGTCATTGCATATGCATCACGACAACTGAAGATTCATGAGAGGAACTACCCCACTCACGACCTAGAGTTGGCGGCCGTGGTTTTTGCTTTAAAGGTTTAGAGACATTATCTATACGGAAAGCAGTTCGTAGTTTTCACTGATCATAAAAGTTTGAAGTACCTGTTTTCTCAGAAGGAACTCAATATGCGGCAAAGAAGGTGGCTCGAGTTTATCAAGGACTACAAGTTTACAATCTCGTACCATCCCGGAAAGGCAAATGTTGTTGCGGATGCCCTTAGTCGCAAGGCTGGGGGAAATCTATCTAGCCTAATAAGTCTTGGATGGAAGATGATTTCTGAGTTCACAGAATGGAGGCCTTTCTCCGACAATCAAGGCATACTTAGGCTGTCTAGCCTGACAGTACGATCAGAACTGCGAGAGCGGATCATGGTTAAGCAAAAAGAAAATTCGCAGTATGGGAAGATGGAGGCGTTGGCGCTGCAAGAAGACACCGCTTTCCAGCACAAAGAGGATGGAAGTATATGGTTTAAGGATCGACTATGGGTGCCGAGCGACCCAGAGACCAGAGAAGAGTTATTGGCAGAGGCACACAAGAGCAAGTATACTATTCACCCGGGCAGTACCAAGATGTTTAAAGATCTACAACTCAGGTACTGGTGGAATAGAATGAAGCGTGATGTTGCGAGATACGCTGCGAAGTGTTTGATGTGTCAACAAATCAAGATTGAGCATCAAAGGCCAGGAGGGACGATGCAGCTGATGGAAATTCCTCAATGGAAATGGGAACATATCACAATGGATTTCGTGATGGGGCTACCACGAACCCGAAAGAACCATGACTCTATTTGGGTAGTGGTTGACCGACTCACTAAGTCAGCACATTTCCTACCGATGAGGAAGAGTCAGTCACTTGAGAGCTTGACTGACCTGTATATCCAGGAGATAGTACGACTACATGGGGTGCCAGTCTCGATCATATCCGACAGAGACCCTCGGTTTACCTCACGACTGTGGGGGCAGTTACAAAAGGCATTGGGAACTAAGTTGAAGTTCAGCACTGCCTTTCATCCACAAACCGACGGACAGTCAGAAAGGACCATACAGACACTGGAAGACATGTTACGTGCCTGTATGCTGGATTGGAAAGGAGAATGGGATGCTCACGTGGTACTAGCAGAATTCGCCTACAATAATAGCTACCATGCGAGTATTGGCATGGCGCCCTTCGAAGCACTGTATGGGCGGCCTTGTAGGTCACCAGTATATTGGGATGAATTGGGCGAAAGAACAATTGAGTCACCAATGATACTTCAGCATTACACAGAGCAAATACAGAAGATACGAGATCGACTTAGAGCAGCACAGAGTCGACAGAAAAGCTATGCGGATCAGCGACGCAGAGAGCTTAGTTTCGAAGTGGGAGATGCGGTGTTTGTCAAAGTATCGCCGACCAAGAGCGTTTTCAGATTCGGAAAGAAGGGAAAGTTGAGTCCTAGATATGTCGGACCTTTCCCGATATTGGAACGGATCGCCGAAACTACTTATCGAGTTGAGTTACCATCTCAACTTGCCAAGATTCATAATGTATTTCACGTATCAATGTTGAGAAAATACATTCAAGATCCGTCACACGTGATTCAGTTCGAGGACATCAGTGTGCAAGAAGATCTGACTGTAGAAGAGAGACCGATTGAAATTGTGGATCGCAGTGAGCGGGTGATACGAAATAAGATCATCCCATTAGTCAAAGTGAGATCGAGACATCATGGCTTAGAAGAATGCACGTGGGAACCGGAAGCAGCAATGAAGGACAAATACCCACAATTGTTTGATTGATATGTATTACTGTAAACACCCCAAATTTTCACCCTCATCTAGTGTTTGTCCATTTCATATGTAATTGCATATCACTGCATACATTTTGCATATCATTTCATCGCATTGCATAGCACTGCATGTCATCCCATCTCATTTTCGAGATCCAGCACTCCTGTTTTCAAAACATTCAATCCAGATTTGAGTTTTAAAGCTTGCTTTCAAAATCAATTTCAAAACCTGGGTTTTTAGTCAACATTCTATCATTTTCCAACCCCAGGACCTCATATTTCGAAATATTTTCTCAGAAAACAATCTGGATTCATTTTAACTTCAAATTTCAATCGATTTCAATTCACAGATGAGGCCCATTGAGGTGGTGTCGCTTCTGGATCCTCTTATTCATCAAATTTCTCAAATTTTTGAAAGTTTCAGTCAGATCAGGACTCTGTCCCAGAGTCCTAATCCAGTCAGGAGTCTGTTCGGAGGTCTGTTTTACTCCCATTGTCAGTCCTTTTCCATTGTTTTCAAAATTTAGGTCATTTTACAGAGTCCAGTTAATTCAGGACTCTATTTTAGAGGTCAGTCGAGTTAGGACTCTGACCTGACTGTGTTTTTTTTTTTGACTTATTTCATCATTTCTTGATAAAATCTTTCGAAAATTCTTTCATTTGAATTCTAAAATCTAAAATCTCAGAATCCTAAGAGTTCAGGACTCTAACTCGGAGTTTCAGTTCGCTTGAGACCCTATTTTCAAAGATCTTGAATTTCAAATACTGATTTTAACCCCTTTTCAAAACCATTTTCAGTGTTTATTTCAAAATTCTTCAAAACTCGATGTGGGCCCACTCAGTTGGCACCATATCCAGAGGAGTTCTGACTCAGTTAGAATCCTATGCCATTTCAAAAATTCTAATTTTAAGATTGCTTTTGAAAATCCTTTTGAAAACTCCTTCAATTTCAAGTTTTAAAATCGCTTTTTGAAAAACTCAAGTAGGGCCCACTCGGGGTGGCGCCATATTCGAGTAAGTCAGGGCTAGACTAGGGTTAGTCAGTGTCTTGGTTAGTGTTAGGGGTTTAGAAGAGTTAAAAATTATTTTGAAAACTCTTTTTGAAAGTTAGTTTTTAAAACTAGTGTTTTTAAAGGTTTTTAAAGGTTTTTAAAAGGTGTTTTAAAACTCAAATGTGAAAAATGCTACTTGGCATCACATTTGGGGGATTTCTAGGATAGTCTAGGGGTTAATTAGGTATTAGTTAGGATAATTTAGGCTAGGGGTAGGATAGTAACTACACCCCAAAATCGCCCCCCCCTTTAGAGTCCAAAATTTCCAAAATTTCCATTTTTTTAAAACCTAAAAATTTTCTATAAAAAGGGGCTATAGGGGGGACGATTTTTCCAGCCACCTCTTGAGCAAATCTTAGAGCTTCTCTCTCCTCTCCAGCCTTCCTCCATTGCTGCAACTCCAAGGTAAATAATTTCTTCAATTTTTAATATTTTATTTAGTGTTTTTAATGATTTAAACCTAGATTTAGCCTTGGACACCCCTCCTTATGTGGATTCAATCAATATTCAACCTCAAGAACCATCAAGAATGGTCCAAAAAGATGATCTAACTCTGTTTTTGTGTGTTTTCAGGGATTCTAATCCACTAGAATCGATTTTAGCACTATCTTTTGCATTATTAACCAATAAAACATGTGATTTACCCTTTTAATGGGCTAAATCCATGTCTTTAAAGGTAAAATCGAATTCCAGCCATTGATTCCCTGATTTTTATCTATTAAATTGTTTATTCATGCTTATTATACGTTTTACACCATAGAAATAATTTCTATTTAATGTTTTATAGTTTATTTTATTGATTTTCATTAGTTAATGCATGGTTTCTTAAGTTTCTTAGATTTCTGTGTATTTTAGGTTTAGAACAGTAAAGATAATGTTATTTCGGATTGAAATACTTGCTGTTTAGTTTGGATTTTTTTATATGCGATACATGTATGTGTAAAGGAGTTACTGTAAAAAAATCAGAGATTTTGAATTTCGGGAACTCTGTCAGAAAAATCAGACATCAAATCGGGTTTTTAAAGCTTTAAAATCGTTGTTAAAATCAAGAAGGTAACTTGCTGTGATGATATTTTTCTCATCCTATATCCTATTTTAGATCTGTAAAGTGTCATAGATTCACATTGATTAGATCTATCTACTGTAAAATTTTGGGAATTTTGTACTACTGTTTAGTATTTTTCCTCTGTCAGAGACTCTGATTTTCAATTTAAAACTCGTTAGGGTTTACCAAAACCCTAATCAGACTTGTGTTATTCGTAAATCCCAAAATACAGATCCGATTCATGATCTGTAAAAGGTGAGTACTATTATTTTTTTAATGACTATTTACTGTTAAAATCTCAGATATTTTAAATAAGCGCTGCTATTTATCCCGGAATTTTCAATTGAAAGTATCAGTTAGGACCAAAGTTAAAATCAATGTATTCAAGGTCGGATTGCCGGAAGGGGATCTCCCTGATCCTAAGTGATTTTTCAGATCTGTAAAAAGAAAAAGTTTTGTTTTCCTGTCTATTTGGTCTCTGTAAAAAATCAGAGATTTCCATGAAGGACTGATCCCTAGTTCGAGCCCTAAACTGAGACTGGTTGGTGAACTAGGTCAAAAATAGCATATTTTTAGGGTTTGATGCTATTTTCGGATTAAATTAATGTCAAAAAATTAATTTTATAATTTAAATCCGATATTAGAGTTATAATAAGTGCAGGTACCAAATTTGATGAATTTTGGAATCCGATTAATGGATGAATTAAGCAAATTGCAAAACAGGGTACCCGAAGAATCCTGAAATATTGTCAAAATCACAGTTTTTGTGATATTCTTGGATTTTCGTGTATAAGCATGTATTTTTAGGGTTTAATCATGTTCATAATCATATTAGGATGCTTTAGGTTTAATTTGATGCTTATTTGACTTCATTTAGTGCCTAAAACCTAAGTTTTACCAAAATATTTTCTGAAAAACCCTGATTTCAAGGCCATAGTCTTGTTATTAAGGGTAATTTGGTTATTTGGCCTCAATTTCGAAATCCCTAACCCTAGTTTTCACATTTTTAAGCATGTCAGATCATATTTAGTTTGATTTATTTTTATTTAAACTTCAAAACTTGCATTTTATAAAATATCTTTCTAAAAACCCTAATTTCAAGGCCATAGCCTTGTTATCAGGGGTATTTTGGTCATTTTTACCCCAATTTCGAAATTTCATATCTTATCTTTCTTATTTATTCAATTTTATTTCATATTTTATCATTTTAATTTAAGAGAATTATGGAAAAAGGCTTATATCTAGCAAAATCCAATAATTTCTAGATATTACTGGATAAATCTAGAAAAGCCAACATATCATCACTAAAAAAGTTTTCTAGTTTTGCAGGAACATTGAAGAATTTATTTTTATTTTAAATTCATGTATTTAAATTTGATTAGTGATGTAAATTAAATGTAAATTTGGAATAAGAATTTAAATTTCAGCTTAGACTAGGATTGCATTGCATATAGTTTAGTTATGCAAATATTAAATGTCTGATGAATGTATCATTCATGCATATTTTCATAAATTCACTATGGTCTACACGAATGGCACATGCACTAGCTCTTATGGAGTTGACAAACTTGGTGGAATTTATATTTATGGCCATAGTCAAAATACGAATGATACCCAGATTTGTAATCTTCGTATTAGCCACATTCAGCCTACACTCTTAGGCTAACTTCAAAATGCACTACATTTCTCAAAAATTAAAAAAGGATTTCCTCAATTCCTCAAAATCAAGTCTTTCAAATCCATATTCCTTCATTTCATTCAATTTGCAAGTTCAAATTCCAAATCAACAAATCAATTTTCTGAAAATTTTTCTAAGTCTTATTCAAAAATCGATTTTCTCAAAACATTGGGTTTTCAAAGAATATTTCAAGTATTTCCCAAGTTCCAAATTCGATTTTTCCAAGTTATATTTTCAATTTCAAAATTTGAATTCAAAGAAATCAAGTTTTCCAAAGTTATTTCACATTTTTCAAAATCGATTTTCACAAAACCTCTAGATTCTTCAGAAATCGATTTTCACTTTCTCAGATACAATATCTCAACCATGGTTCACGATTTTCCAAGTGTTATATTTTCCAAGAATCTCCAAATATTTTCCAATCTTTGAAGCAAACATCATGTTTTCAAATACGCATTTTCAGAAATTCATAGCACATGCCTGATTCTTTGTGCATTTAGGAATTAGAATATGGTTTACACAAGTGGAACAGAGCAAAGCAGTAGATTGATCCTTGGTTCAATTACCCTTGGTAAAGGCGCCAGGAACGGGTGAACCTCGTACCGACAAGCGAGTCCCATTCTTCAGAATTATCCTGCATTTTAAAACGGAGGCGAGTTATTTTCAAAATGTTTTTCAAAGGTCAGTTTGACTCGCAAAAAGTAAAAATTTTGCGATGATAACAGGTTTGGCGACCGTGATAGGTGTCTTCGCCTGATCAATTTAATGCTCTACTTAGTTCAAGTTGTCAAAATCGATTACCATGGAATGTCAACTTTTAATTTATGCTATCATGTGAACCTAGGAGCCTAGGCTTGAACCCAGCTGACATGAATTGCATATGGACTAAGTATGGTTTTGTAGGACCATATTGAGGAGGAAATTTTTATGCTCATATAGACTTAGGTCTAATACAACCCTCCTTAATCTAGGTTTGATTGAAAACAATGTTTGCTTCTTCAAATATTTCAAAATTCTATCTCTTTAGGACTTAGAGCCCTCTGTTTTCTTGCATGTGCTCATATTTCAAAAACCACCCCCACCTATATTGTCTCGGTCTTCACATTGCTGGGCTCTCTTCCAAAACCATAGTTCGGGACAGAGCCTCACAACTGGGCCACCTATTTGGGTGAAAACCCCCTGCCACGTACCAAGGGCCATAGTCCAACGTATATCGGCAGGTGCTCAAGGATGTTGGAAAACTTGAACCTAGAACCGGAGAAATTGATTTTATGCCACGTACATCGAGCCTTGGCTTGAGTATATAGGCATAACTGGATTGCATATAGTTGATCTGAACCTTAGAGTTAGGATTAAGGTCCTACAGCTATTTCAAAATTTGTGCATCTAGAGTCAGCTATTAGGGAATGCTGTATGTGCATACTTGTTTATGCAGGATATGATTGAATATGTTATAGTCATTTCCTTTGTATTTTCCACATTTTCCCAATTTTCTAAAAAAACTGGACGATTTTCTCAAAAGTTCCCCAATCTATGTCCATGTACTGTCCAGGTTTTAAACCCTGGACGATTTTCAAATACTTCATTTTCTGAAGTACTTCTTTATATTTCAATAAACCCTGGACGATTTTCCAAATTTCCCTCCATTTTCTTCAAAACTCCAGGTTATTTTTCATCCTTTCTTTCTTCTGGATCTCGAATTTTCTGCTTTATTTTTATCTTGCCTGCATTTTCCTCAAATTTCCTGTATTTTTCCAAGTTTTATTCCAATTTTCCATGTTTTCCAGTCTGATGGCATCCAGTCAGCTTGATTCAGTCTTCCCTGAGGGTCACATCTCCTACGAGGTGCGACAAAGTCTTCCCGAGCATCGAGTCCTCAGCACCGGATCCTTCTTCCCCCGGTGGTACTATTTATAGTTCAAGAATTTCTCTCGTATGTTTCCGGATCACTTGGACGATTGTGGGTTAAAACTAGCGTCCGCAGTGGGAAAGCAAACAGTCAACGGCAATTTGATCCATGCACTAGCAGAACGATGGAATCCGAGCACTTCTACCTTCTGGTTCCCGTGGGGCGAGATGACGGTGCTGATAGATGAATTTTCAGAAATCATGGGATTGCCCGAGCCAGCCGGTCAGCCTAGAGATCCATTGGAGAAACAGTTTTTGATTAATGTCAAGGGTCTGGACCCTAAAGATGCTTTAGCTCGCATGACAAGGCGTAAGTCTTGTCCGCTGATCGAGGAAGATAGAAATGAATATGTGAATCTGCTTGAAATCTACAAACAGTATGGGACATTTGCAGAAGTTAGCTCGTTGTCTCGAACAGCTCGAGAGAGAATTCAGCATGCGATGGTCTTATGCACTGTGGGACTCGCTCTCTTTCCAGATGGACGAAATTATATGGATATCAGAATAGTTCAGCTTCTAAGGAGATGGGGAAGTCGACAGACCAGCCGCCTCTCCATTGCCATGGCCGCACTCGCCTTTCTATACCGAGGGTTGACTCGTTTCGCACTCGGAGAATCAATTCTAGTCGAAGGGTGCACCTACGCGTTGCAGTCTTGGTTCCTCCGGCATGTGCCAGCCCGAGCCAGTTCCTTCAGATACAATGGTAAAAAACTTCTACCAGTTGCGCGATACCGATTCTTAATCGACAACCTTCAGGAGGAAGAAGTCGTATGGGACTACTTTGATCGTCAGGAATCACCTCCCAGATATACTTACGCTTATGGCAAGCGGTTCAGGCTACTTGGCCCCTTCTTCTGCGCATACTATCATCCAGAGCGGTGTGTCAGATAGTTCTCTCAAAGGCAGAAGCGCGTAGAGATTCGTCCACTAGCAGGGGTTCTGCCAGAATTCGACCTCGCATCAGATCAGTGGTCCGGAGCATACCATTCTGCCAGACATGGCTGGGATTCTTTTGTCAATCTTACTATTTTTCCTGGCCCTCGAGTGTCGTCTGATTATCCGGAGTGATGGAAAATTGTCTGCCCCCCTCCCCTCTGTCAAGTGTATTATTGATAAAATCATGTTTTTCCCCTTAATAAAATTCCTTTATTCTACATTTCACCTTGGTTTGATGACCTCGCCTAGGTAACAAGGCATATTTCCAGTTGTTTATTTTGTAAAGAATAGCAACGCAATTGTCGTAATTCCAGCGACGACTCAATCCCTAGTAATGGGATATTATTTCAATTGTCTATCAAAATTCTCAACAAATATTTTCCTCCAACCAAATTTCCTTCAAAAGCCTAACCATCAGTTCTACCTTGCAGAGAGCATCAACAACATCTAAAAAAATACTCGTGATACTCGATGGTTCATACAAGGTCCGGAAAGAAAACCCTATCAGTTGAAGGCATTGCATACTCAGTCGCTTCAGAAGAGGAAATGGACTCACCCCGTGGTCAAGGTTAGCAAGCAGAAGATGACGTAGATCCCGAGATGTACGTCATGTTCAAAAAGATGATGAGTAAGATGCTGGCAGAGCAAGCTGAAGCCAGTACTGAGCAGATTCAGATAAAGCAGAAGGATAAGGGTTGTGCCGCTAAGAATGTGAAAATGATCAAAAAGCAGAGTCGTCACGAGGAAATGTCTGACGAATCAGAATCAGCGGATGATACTGACAAGGAATATGAAACTAAGCAGGAATTCAAAAGGTCGACCCAGGGCCAGGGGTCGGCTTATAAGTCCCGGACTCAGTCTGTTGACGACCCTACTCAGTCACAGCTAAAAGACATGATGAAAATGGTCAAAGATCTGCAGGCCCGCGACAAGGGCAAGAAAGTCTTCACCAGCGAAGACTTCTATGATGGTTTGGACGGGGATGATAATCTGGATAATCTCCCCAGAAAATTTATCAAGTTTGATGGTTTTGGCGACCCTAAGGCTCATCTCGCCATGTTTTTTGCTGAGTGTTCACGATTCAAGTGTGACAATCGGGCACTCTTCCTTTGCTTCCCTCGCAGTCTGGAGGGAACAACAGCTAAATGGTACTCAGAGCATGTCAATCCAATCGAATTAAAGGAATTTGACAAGGTGGTGAACATGTTCATTGAGCGATTCCTTTTTAATGCTGAGACGCTCCCAACCCTCAGCCATCTCTGTGGCCTGAAGCAGAGAGAGAATGAAAAAGCTAGAGACTTCATCCACCGCTGGAGGTCGGCTTGTAATAAAATGAGAGATCCCATATCAGAGGGGCACGCTTTGTCCCTAATTCAGAGTAATTTCTCGCAGCTGGTGAAAGGCCTCATCTCCACTGCACCGTCCAGAACCTTTATTGAATTAACAGAGCGAGCCGAATGGCTCGAATTGAGCATGGAGAATGGTTTTTACGAAGGCTTTACCTTCACCAAAAACAACAGCCAGAACGAGTCAAAGAAGAAGACTCACTTCACTAATTCTGTCAATAATAATAAATGGAATCATCGCAAGGGACAGAATGGAGACTTCTGTTATGGGGCAGAAGGTTCAAACAGGAATGATCAGAAGGGGAAGCCGATCCCGCAATTCAGCAAGCCGCTTCAGCTAGAGCAGGGACCAAAACCCCGAGAGAAAGTGAAGCATGAAGGATGGAGCTATGACAGGAAATTCACTCCATTAGATCAATCACTCGAGACTGTGCTCGAGTACATGTTGACCAAGGAGATGGTCAAGTTGCCAAGGCTGGTCGATCCTCCTGTTCCTATGGGAAAATTCAAAGATCAATTCTGCAAGTTTCACAGAACAATGGGGCACAATACCGAGAATTGCTTCGTTCTCAAGAACATAGTTCAAGATCTTATTGACAAAAATCTTCTGATAGAAGGTGCCGAAGACGAGAATATAGATATTTTGAAAGAGCCATTTTCTCGTCATTCTACAGTAGTCATCACCGAACAGTCGTTTCAACCACAAGAGCATATCAGGCCATGCTCTGAAAATGATATGCAAGTTCAGCATCGGGTCCTGGTATTGCAACAGGCTCTGTCCAAGGCTCAGAAGATGGATCTCATCTCAGCCTTTGGCAAAATGAAAGTATCTGACAAGCCCGCTGGAGTATCTCCTGAGGTAGCCAGAAGAATGCCATGGCTCCCTAAACATTTCGTTAAGTCCGCCCCCGAGAAAAGTGAGACATCTGTGCCAAAGCCAATTACAGCATTATCCAATGTCTCAATTTTGGACTTAACCCAGGCTTCTGCCAAGCATCAGCAGGTGTTGAACGATCTATTGCAGAAAATCAAGGTGAAGCCAAGCACAACTCCGGAAGACATGGCCCACATAGTCAATCAGGCCATGACTAATGCTCCAGTTACTTTCTCCGATGAGGATCTCCCTAAGCCTCATGTGTTCCATAACAACGCCCTGTATGTTGTGGTTCGAACCAGAGGGATGACAGTTCCTCACATGCTGATAGATGGAGGCAGCAGCCTCAACATATGTCCAGAAATGACTGCCAAAGCTTTGGGCATTAAAGAAGAAGAATATATTCTAGATTCTATCACCATTTATGGGTTCGACAATCATGGCCAAACAGCGAAAGGAAAAATCTTCCTGGAGATCTTTATTGACTACTCGGTCCATTCAATTCTCTTTCACGTGGTCAACGTGCCACCTACCTACAATCCGTTGTTAGGACGACCATGGATCCACAATACAAACGCAGTACCATCTACTCTGCATCAGTGCATCAAGTGGTCAAAAGGTGGTATGATCACGACAGTCTTGGGCGAGGATCCGGAGCAGAGGCTGGCACAGCCCATGATTCCCAGACCCTCTTTCACTACTGATATCCCTAGCATTAGAGGGATTGAAGATGTCAGTTTTGAGGAAGATTCGGGAATAATACAGATGGCAGAGCAATCCGAGCATACAGTGGCTACGACCCGATGGGGAGGCCCACAGTTCTTCAAGATTGGAGGACAAATTGATTACAGCACACTTAAGGGGCATCCTCTATTCTCCCAATTTATGAAGGCTAAGAAGGGATTTGATTTACTAGTGAAGCACGGCTACCAGCCTTTCCAAGGTCTAGGCAAAAATGAAGATGGTCGTCTTAAACCAGTAATTCCTCAGCACTACCATAAAAGGGCCGGATTAGGCTTTCGTGACAGAAGATCTCAGAAAGGCACTATTTTCGTCAAGGGAACACATTAAAAGAATCTATTTGTCTTTTCTTTTCTACTCTTTTATCGGGATGATATCCCATTTCATTTTCGTCATGGTCATTTTGGTCAATTCTGTCTTTCAATAAAGTTGCAAGTTTCCTTTATTTATCTGGGTGCCATTCGTCTCTTTACTTCTCAATATTAAATCTTCACAAAATTGACATTATTTTGCTCTCTTATCTTTCCAATTACTCTCTCAATAAAAGCAATTTATTTCATGATAAGCGATTTCCCTTAATCAATTTACCCTCCGATTTTCAGAATGTCTTCCCGATCTATCAAGAAGCTCGTCCTTAACTCAAACGCCTGTTCGAAATCAGCAGTGATTCATCAGGTCAAAATAAGAGCAAAATGCAGTCAGATTACGAAGCGGTCAGAAGAATCCGCAGAGTTTGATTCAGCTCTTCAAGAATTGCCAGAATTTGCATCAGTTCAGAAGCAAGTTGAGCCATCATCCTTAGTTCAAGATTCGACTGAAGATATCAATATTGGATCAGAAGATGATCCTAGAATTCTCAAGATTGGCAGTGGTTTGAGTCCGGTAGAGAAAGAAAGGCTCACTAATTTCCTCAAGCAGCACGAAGAAGTATTCGCGTGGACTTATGAGGATATGCCAGGCTTAGATCCTAAATTGGTGGAACATCGCCTCGTTCTAAAGCCTGATGCGAAACCAGTTAAGCAGAAGTTAAGAAAAATGGATCCTCGAATCGAGCAATAGGTCAAGGAAGGACTTGAAGATTTGCTTAAAGCAGGATTCATTCGAGCAATAGATTACCCAGATTGGTTGGCGAATATCGTAGCAGTTCCTAAAAAGAATGGTCAAGTTCGAATCTGTATCGACTTTCGTGACCTCAATAAAGCCACTCCGAAGGATGACTATCCGCTCCCAAATATTGATCTCTTAGTTGACAGCACAGCTGGGCATGCTATGTTCTCCTTTATGGACGGATACTCCAGATATAATCAAATCAAATTTGTCGCTCGTGACCAATCCAAAACATCCTTTACCACGCCATGGGGTACCTTCTGTTATACGGTTATGCCTTTTGGGCTTAAGAATGCTGAAGCCACTTATCAGCGTGCTATGGCCGTTATTTTCCATGATCAGATGCACAAGACTATGGATGCATACGTTGATGATATTCTGGTCAAATCTAAAGAAGAAGAAGACCATATCGATGCCTTAAATCAGGTGTTCAAACGGCTCATTCTTTACAAGTTAAGACTCAATCCTCAGAAATGTGTTTTTGGGGTCGAATCAGGCAAATTGTTAGGCTTTCTGGTCAGCAAAAGGGGGATAGAAATGGATCCCGCTAAAGCCAAGGCTATCATTGATATGCCGCCTCCAACTAATCTCAAAGAATTGCGTAGTCTTCAAGGACGTATGCAATCAATTCGGCGATTTATTTCCAATTTGGCTATGAGATGCGAGCCTTTCAATCATTTGCTCAGAAAAGGAGTAAAGTTCGAATGGGGACCAGAGTTGTTATCATCGCAAAATTTTTACTTTTTGCGAGTCAAACTGACCTTTGAAAAAGTTTTTGAAAATGACTCGCCTCCGTTTTAAAATGCGGGAAAATTCCGTAGAATGGGACTCGCCTGTCGGTATGAGGTTCGACCGTTCCTGCCACCTTTAACAGGGGTAATCGAACCAAGGATCAATCTACTGCTCTGCTCTATTCAGCTTGTCTAAACCATATTCTAATTCCTAAATGCACAAAGAATCAAGCATGTGTTTATGAATTTATGAAAATGTTTGCTTCAAAGTTGAGAAATAATTGGAAATTCTTGGGAAATGTATCTCTTAGAAAATCGTGAATCATGGAGAAAGGACCTTTCTGAGAAAAATGAAAATCGATTTCTGAAGAATCCAGAGGTTTTGTGAAAATCGATTTTGAGAAATGTGAAATGACTTTGAAAAAAAATTTGATTTCCTTGAATTTAAACTTTGAAATTGAATGTATAACTTGGAAAATTGAGTTTCTGAACTTGAGAAACACTTGAAATATTCTTTGAAAATTCAATGCTTTTGAGAAAATCGATTTTGCCATAAGACTTAGAAAATTCTGAGAAAATGAACTTCTTTAAATTGAGATTTGGATTGGAATTGGTAAATGAATGAAATGAATGAATATGGATTTGAGGAATTGAGAAATACTTTTTGTATTTTTGAGAAATGCAGTGCATTTTGAAGTTAGCCTAAGAGTGTAGGCTGAATGTGGCTAATGTGAAGATCATAAATCTAGATATCCTTCATATTCTGACTATGGCCATAAATACGAATTCCACCAAGTTTATAAACTTCATAAAAGCTAGTGCATGTGCCATTCGTGTAGACCATGGTGAGTTTGAATATGCATGAATCATCATCCATCACACATTGACATTATAAAAAAAACTATATGCAATGCAACCTAAGCTAAGCAGAAAATGTAAATTCTTATTCCAAAGTTTAATTACAAATTACATCACTATTGAAATTTAAATACATGAAATAAAGGAAAATAAAGTCTTCAATGTTCCTGCAAAACTAGAAAGCTTGGTTAGTGAATATATGTTGGCTTTTCTAGGTTTATCCAGTAATATCTAGAAATTACTAGATTTTGCTAGATATAAGCCTTTTTACCATGATTCCATTAAATCAAAATGATAAAGTATGAAATAAAATTGAATAAATAAGGAAGATAAGATATGAAATTTTGAAATTAGGGTCAAAATGACCAAAATACCCCTAATAACAAGACTATGGCCTTGAAATTAGGGTTTTCAGAAAGATATTTGGTAAAATGCAAGTTTTGAGGTTCAAATGAAAATAAATCAAACTAAATATGCTATGACATGAAAAAAATATGAAAATTAGGGTTAGGGATTTCGAAATTTAGGTCAAATGACCAAATTGCCCCTGATAGCAAGACTATGTCCTTGAAATCAGGGTTTTCTGAAATAAATTTTGGTAAAAACTTAGGTTTCATGCACTAAATGAAGTCAAATAAGCATCAAATTAAACCTAAAGCATCCTAATATGATTATGAACATGATTAAACCCTAAAAATATATGCTTATGCACGAAAATCCAAGAATATCAAAAATTTTGTGATTTTTGCAGTGTTTTGGAATTCTTCCCCTGTTTTGCAATTTAAGCCATTCAAGCATCAAACGGATTCTAAAAATCCTCAAAATTGGTACCTGCACTTGTTATAACCCTAAAATCATATTAAAATTATAAAAATATGTTTTTGGCATTAAATTAATCCGAAAATAGCATCAAACCCTAAAAATATGCTATTTTCGACCTAGTTCACCAACCAGTCTCAGTCCAAGACCCGAACCAGGGGTCAAACCTCCATGGAAATCTATGAAATTTTACAGAGAACAAATAGACAGGAAAACAGAACTTTTCCTTTTTACAGATATGAAAAATCCTTTAAAACCAGGGAGATCCCCATCCGACAATCCGGACTTGAATATATTGATTTTAACTTTGGTCTTAACTGATACTTTCAATTGAAAATTCTGGGATAAATATCAGCACTCATTCAAAATATCTGAGATTTTAACAGTGAACAGTTGACATAAAAATAACAATACTCACTATTTACAGATCATGAATCGGATCTGTAGTTCAGGATTTATAAACAACACAAGTCTGACTAGGGTTTTGATAAACCCTAACGAGTTTTAAATTGAAAATCAGAGTTTCTGACAGAGGAAAAATACTAAACAGTAATAAAAAATTCTGAAAATTTCACAGTAGCTAGATCTAATCAATGTGAATCCATGTCACTTTACAGATCTAAAATCTAATATAGGATGAGAAAAATATCATCACATCAAGTTACCTTCCTGATTTTAACAACGATTTTAAAGTTTTAAAAACCCGACTTGATGTCTGATTTTTCTGACAAGATTCCCGAAGTCCAAAATCTCTGATTTTTTTACAGTAGATCAATCACATATTCATTCATCACATATAAAAAAATCATAAATTAACAACACATATTTCAATCCAAAACAGCATGCTCTTTTCTGTTCTAAACTAAAAACACACAGAAATCTAATAAACTTGAGAAAACATGCATTAACTAATGAAAAACAATAAAATAAACACTAAAACAGTAAAATAAAATTGATTTCTATGCTGGAAAACGTGTAATAAACATGAATAAGCAAATAAAAAAATAAAATACAGGGAATCCATGGCTGTAATTTGCTTTCACCTTTGAAATCATGGATTTAACCCATTTAACGGGTAAATCTCACGTTTCGTCGGTTAAGAACATGAAAAACGTACCTCTCATCGATTCTAATGGATTAGAATCCTTGAAATCACCCTCAAACTGAGTTAGATCATCTTCTTGGGTCGATTTTGGGGTTCTTGGATGAAATCCATGAACACAAGAGTTTCCATGGTGAAATCTATTGAAAAATCATAAAAACTAATAAAATAATAATAAAATAATATTAAATAAACTCACCTTGGGGCTGCAGCTGCAATGGAGGAAGGTGGAGGTGCTGGAGAGGAGAGAGAGGCCACGAAAATTTTAGAGAAAAAGAGCTCTCCTTTGACCCCCTTTAGGTCCCCTATTTATAGATTTTCAAAAAGTCACTTAATTAGGGTTAATTAAGAGGTTTTTCATTTTTTTAGGACTCTTTCTAATAAATCCACTAAGGGCAACGATTTTTTGCAGTTTCCTAACCCTAAATTAACTCTAATTAAACTCTAATTAATACCTAATTAAACCCTAAAAAGTCCAAATGTAACACCACCTAGTATGGACCCACATTTGGTTTTTAAAACCTGAATTTAAAACCTTTAAAAACCAATGGTTTAAAAGTTAAATAAAATAGATTTTTAAAATTGATTTTGACTCCTCTAAACCCCTAACCTAACTAGGACAATGACTAACCCTAGTCTAGCCCTGACTTACTCGAATATGGCGCCACCCCGAGTGGGCCCCACTTGAATTTTCAAAAACGATTTTAAAACTTGAAAATGAGAGGTTTTTCAAAAGAGATTCAAAAGTAGACTTTGAGATTGAAAGTTTTGAAATGGTACAGAGTCTTGACTGAGTCAGAACTCCTCTAGATACGGCGCCAACGGGGTGGGCCCCACATCAAAGTTTTGAAAAACTTGAAATAAATACTAAAAATGGCTTTGAAAAAGGGTTAAAATCAACAGTTGAAATTCAAAGTTTTAAAAATAGAGTTCTAAGCAAACTGGAACTCTGGGCTAGAGTCTTGGATTTATAGGACTCTGAGATTTTGGTTTTTAAAAGCCAAATGAAGGAGTTTTTGAAAAGATTTCATCGAAAATGGTAAAACAAGTCAGAAAATACAGTCAGGGTTAGACTCCTAACTCAATCAGAACTCTGAAATAGAGTCCTGAATTAACTGGACTCTACAAAATGACCTAATTTTTGAAAACAAATGGAAATAAATGAAAATGGAATAAAAATAGACTTCAAAACAGACTCCTAACTGGACTAGGACTCCGGGACAGAGTCCTGATTGGACTAAAACTCTAGATTTTTTTGGTATTTTTCTGAAAAACGGATGAAAGAACTTGTGAAAGCAGTGAAAACAATAACAAATATTGAAATAAGACAGAGTTTTGATTTAACTGAGACTCTGAGGACAGAGTCCTGATTGAACTAGGACTCTCAGATTTTTGGATTTTCTGATAAAACAAATGAGAGAATTTTGAAAAACAGGATGAAATCGAAGTTTTGGTTCAGAGTCCTGTTCTGATTAGGACTCTGAGAAAGAGTCCTGATTCGATCAGAACTCTAAGAATTTTGGCTTTCTGATAAGCAAATGATGAAATTTGGGCAAAGCTTTTGAAAACTAGTGAAAATGAAGTATAAAAATCAATTTTGGATAGAGTCCTACTTCGATCAGGACTCTGGGGTAGAGCCCTGATTTGATCAGGACTCTGAGATAAAATCTCAGAATTTTGAAATTCTTTGATAAAAGTGTAATAGTTTTGGTAGATTGAAAGATTTCTGAAAGATTCTCTCAAAATTAAAATCAGGATCAGAGTCCTGATCCAACTAGGACTCTCTGAACAGAGTCCTATTTTGACTAAAACTCTGAGTTTCTGACTCATTTTGAAAGATTTTGAAAGATTTGATTGAAAATGGATAAAAATAGCTGTAAAAGATTAGAGTCCCAATCCAATTGAAACTCTAAAGAAGAGTCCTGATCCGACTGGACTCTTGAAGAAGAGTCCTGATCCAACTAGGACTCTGAAATTTTGGCCAAAACAGAAGATTTTGAAAGGTTTTCTTCAAAGATAGGTAAAAAGGTAGTGAAAAGTAGAGTTTTGATCCGACTAAGACTCTGGAAAAAGAGTCCTGATCCAACTAGGACTCTAAGATTTTTTGAGATTTTTGATAAATGAAGGAATCCAGAAGCGACACCACCTAAATGGGCCTCATCTGAGAATTGAAATCAATTGAAATTGAGTTTGAAATGAATCCAGATCGTTTTTCTAAGAAAGTATTTCAAAATATAAGGTCCCGGGGGTTGGAAATTGACAGAATGTTGAATAAAAACACAGGTTTTAAAATTGTTTTTGAAAGAAAGGTTTTAAAACTCAAATCTGGATTGAATATTTTGAAAACAGAAGTGTTGGATCTCGAAGATGAGATGTAATGACATGCAATGCTATGCTATGCAATGCAATGATATGCTGAATTCATGCAATGATAAGCAATGACACATGAAATGTAAGCACTGGATAAGGGTGAAAATTTGGGGTGTTTACAAGAGTGTCAGCAATCGTTCTAACGCATCAAGAAATATCTTCTCAATCCTCCTGTTTTAAAGCCGCCAAAATTGGGGAAGCCCCTATTGCCATATATTTCAGTTAATCAAGTTGCTTGCGGCGGATTCTTGGCGCAATATGAAAAAGGCAGTTTGATAGAGCATGCCATTTATTATGTGAGCAAGACTTTTATTGATTATGAGAAGAAATACTCTCAGATAGAGAAGACATGTCTAGCTCTGGTTTGGATGTGTCAGAAGTTGAGGCATTATCTACTGGCATCTGAAGTCAAGATTCTATCCAAATTAAATCCTCTCAAGTATATTCTCGAGCAGCCATTTCTCAGCGGACGAATTGCCAAATGGCAAGTCCTATTGATGCAATATGATCTGGAGTATGTCTCCCAGCAATCTATCAAAGGCCAAGCAATTGCAGATCAATTGGCAGATTTTCCTCTGGCAGAGGATGTTAAAGCCGAGGATGATTTCCCCGATGAGAGGATCTGCAATATTCAACAATCTTCAGTTTGGAATTTATTCTTCGACGGTTCCAAGAATATGGCAGGCATAAGAATCAGAATTCTGCTAATTACACCAGAGAAGGAGATGATCCCCTTTTCTCTCAAACTGGATTTTCAGTGCACTCACAATATGGCCGAGTATGAAGCTTTGATACAAGGTCTGAAAATTTTACAGGACTTCAATGTCAAAAGAGTGCATGCTTATGGCGATTCTTTGTTAGTCGTCAATCAAGTTCTAGCCGAATGGCAAGTGAAGGATCAGAAATTACTTCCTTACCAAAAGATTGTTTCAGCTCTCACCAATAAATTCGAAGAATTCCAACTTTTTCATATCAAGAGAGACTTCAATCAAGTTGCAGACAGTTTAGCCAATTTGGGATCAATCATGTCTTTCAAGAGTGGAGAATCTTGTCGCTCATTTGAAATTGGCCGACTTGATCAACCCGCTTTCGTCCCAGTAGAGCAGATAAACCAGACTGAGCAGAAGAAGAAGCCTTGGTATCATGACATCAAAAACTTCATTACAACTGGCGAACTTTCTCCAGAATTACCAAAGAAAGAGCAGCGAGCAATTCAGCGCATGTCTGCTCGATATTTTATTCTTACTGACGTCCTTTATTGTCGTGGATTCAGTTCTGAATATTCCAGATTTTTGGACGAAGGAGAGGCCAGAGAAGTTGTGCAAGAAGCACACGAAGGCATTTGCGGTGGTCATGTTGGCTATCAGACTCTCCTCAAACAAATCATCCGAGCAGGATACTACTGGAGAACTATGCAGCAAGATTGCTATCATTTTGTGAAGAAGTGCGTTCAATGTCAGATGCATGCGCCTTCCATTCATGCGCCAGCGACATACTTGCAATCTGTCGTCTCGCCATGGCCATTTTCCATGTAGGCTTTTAATGTTGTAGGCCCCATCACTCCTTCAGCTTCCAATGGTCACAAGTATTTTCTTGCCGCAACAGAATATTTTACTAAATGGGTAGAAGCAGTCACTCTACGCACAGTAGAAGGTCGACATGTGGTCTCATTCATCCACAAGAATATCTTATGTCGTTTCGGCATACCACATGATATTGTGTCAGATAATGGCAGTCATTTCAAGAATAAGAGAATGAGAACATTCTGCTTAAAGTTCAGAATTCATCATCATTTTTCCGCTCCTTATTACCCTAAAGGGAATGGTCAGGCAGAGGCCACCAACAAAATTTTAATTCGAATCCTGGAGCAAACTTTGGAAACAGGCCGTGACTGGCATGAAAAGATTCATGACGCACTATGGGCATACAGAACCACCATTCGAACTTCAACTAATGCTACTCCGTCAGAACTTGTCTACGGAACCGAAGTAATACTGCCTCTACATGTTCAGAAACCTGCTCTGAAATTTGCATCACTTCTAGAATTACCTCTTGATCAGTATCAGCAACAGCGACTGGTACAACTTGATTTTCTCGATGAAAGAAGGCTCAGAGCAGCAGAACATGCTCAATTCTATCGCCAGAGGATAGCCAGACAATATGCAAAATCCGTCATTGAAAGAAAATTTTGAGTCAATGATCTAGTACTCAGATCAACAGCTTATCTCAGGCACCGCCCGGGTGGCAAGTGGTCGCCAAATTGGGAGGGTCCTTATGTTGTCAAAGAAGCACTACCTCGCAATTCATATCGGCTCATCAATGCCAATGGAATAGAATTGCCAGATCCCATCAATGCTCGACATTTGAAAAAATTCTATACTTGAATCCTTTCCTATTCTTGGTAATTTTTCCAAATTTCTTTCAATAATAATCAAGTTTTCTTTCCCAGCTACACTGGGGCATTTTTAAAATTTCGTTTTTATCTATAAATACTATGTATGCAGGCAGGATCAAACAAATCTCTTATTTTGCACACATGTGCACCCATTTACATTCATTTGCATTTGCATGCATTCATTTGCATTCATCTGCATCGATTTGCATTTGCATCGAATTCCCCATTTAGGATAAGGGATAAATCCTGAGACCTCGGCAAGGCGTTCAAGTCATCGTCAGTTGGTAACCTTCCAAAATCCAGCGCTCGTACTGGTAATCTTGCAAAACCCAGTGCTCGTACTGGTAACCATTTAAAATCCAGTACTCGTACTGGTAATCTTTCAAAACCCAGTGCTCGTGCTGGTAATCTTTCAACATCCAGTGCTTGTACTGGTAATCTTTGAAAATCCAGTGCTCGTACTGGCAATCTTTCAAAACCCAGTGCTCGTGCTGGTAATCTTTCAACATCCAGTGCTCGTACTGGTAATCTTTGAAAATCCAGTGCTCATACTGGTAATCTTTCAAAACCCAGTGCTCGTGCTGGTAATCTTTCAACATTCAGTGCTCGTACTGGTAATCTTTGAAAATCCAGTGCTCGTACTGGTAACCTTCCAAAATCCAGCGCTCGTACTGGTAATCTCCCAAAACCCGGTATTCGTACTGGTAATTTTTCAAAACATAATGCTTGTATTGGCACATTTTCAAAATCCGGTGTTTGCACTGGTACACTTTAAAATTCAGTGTCCACTAATTTAGTTTCCCTTTGGGATTCGAGTTCCGACTCGAATTTCCTTTCCTTCTAATTGATCTAGTTTTCCTTCGGGATTCGAGTTCCGACTCGAATCTTCTTTCCTTCCAGTTAATCTAGTTTTCCTTCGAAATTCGAGTTCCGACTCGAATTTCTTTTCCTTCTAACGGTTCAGTTTTCCTTTGAGATTCGAGTTCCGACTCGAATTTCCTTTCCTTCTAGATAATCTAGTTTTCCTTCAGGATTCGAGTTCCGACTCGAATTTCTTTTCCTTCCAACCGGTCTAGTTTTCCTTCAGGATTCGAGTTCCGACTCGAATCTTCTTTCCTTGTAGTTAATCTAGTTTCCTTCGGGATTCGGGTTCCGACTCGAATTTCTTATCCTTTCAAATTGATCTACCTTTCCTTCAGGATTCGAGTTCCGACTCAGATTTCTTTTCCTTCCATAATGGACTTGGTTTTCCTTCGAAGATTCGGGTTCCGACTCGAGTTTTCTTTTCCTTTAGAGTTGGTCTAGAAAATCCAAGTTCCGACTTGAATTTTCTTTCAAATCCAATTCGCTTAGCTTTCCTTTACAAGTTTGAACTTCTACTCAAACTACCCTGCAAGTTGGTCTAGAAGATCCGAGTTCCGACCCGAATTTTCTTTCAAAATCCAATTCATCTAGTTTTCCTTGAAGAGTTGAATTCTGATTCAAATCTTCCCTCAAAAACCCAGTTTAGCACCTGGTCCATTTAAAGCTCACGAGTTGGAATCATTCCTTCTTAAGCTATGATCCTTAGGTTGAATTCCTATGGAATTGATAGTTCGTAGGTCGAACCCTTGCGGAACCAATGCCGTTCTCAATAGAACCAATGTCGTTCTTAGGCTGAATCCCTATAGAACCCATGTCATTCTCAGTAAACCAATTCACAATTTTGACCTTTTTAGCCAATCAATTTCCAATTTCCAATTTTTAAATTCCCAATTTTCAGATTTCCAACTTCCAATTTCAAATATCAAATTTCAGAACCCAAATTTCAAAATTCCAATTTCCAAAATTCGACCCTTTTGAGTCACCCAATACCCAATTTCAATCATTTTCTCTTGCGAGAGACCCTTTTTATAGGGAGAGTTCGAGGGAGCTCGTTTTTTTCGCATGCTATCCAATTCGTTCATTTAGCCCCTTTTCAGGGAGAGTTTGAAGGGACTCGTGTCTTTGTGAACCGTTTGCAAAACAAAATTCCAAATTTCACACAAGGAACCCTTTCTATAGGGAGAGACTCGACGGAGACTTGCCTTCCTTGTGGCCCCATAATTTCAGACTAGGCCATTTCATCATGAAGGACCCTCTTTTCAGGGAGAGTGTGATGAACTCGTTCCTTCATGACCAATTTACCAATCTCACCAATTCCGGCCCCCTTTCCATAAGAGAAGCCTAATGTTAGGAAGTTTTGACGAAAGCTTAATTTCTCTTCGAAAGTTCGTTTTGCAAACACCTCCTCTTCACGGAAGAGAGGAGTAATTTCTAATTCCAATTTCTAAATCTTCTCCTTTGGGGAAAGGAGAAGAGAATTTCTGTCATAGATGTGTTGCGTTGTGCTTCGAATGCTCGCTTTCACAAAGGATTTCAAAAAAAAATTTGCCAATTTGTCATTAAATATTTGTTGATTTCAAAAATCTTTATTGCACAAAATTATTACTTCAGAATACCCCCAGTATTACTTCCGAAAGGACAAAGCTTTCGCGAAAAAGGATTCAAAATTCAAAATCTTTCTATTGGCCAACCAAAAGGATGAAGAATAAATCCTCGATATGGCCAGCAAAGAGAATTCAATGTTGTTGCAAAGCCATGAGTGATTGATATTGATCGCAGTCAATGGCACATTTTTAAAGATCATTCTTGAAAAATAAAGCAGTCGAAATATCCTGGGTGATACAGAAAAATCCATTCAATTTCCATATCTCCTCAATCACCTAAGCTGCAATTAAATATCTGTAAAAGGGATCTCTCAATTGTCGTCAAGATGAAGGCGAATTAAGCGAGTCGACCCCCGGGGCCAAAGAAGATTTGGATCATCTCCAAGATGACGGAGTTTGTGAAGGATCCTTCCAGGGAAAGTTCAGATCACCGTCGAGATGAAGGCGAGTGTGATGACCCTACCGACAAACCCTAAAGGATATTTAATTACCGCTATCATCAAGAGACTTCCAACCAAAGAGCTAATAACTATCAATATAATCCCTGAGAGAACAGAAGGATCGAAACATCTCCAAGATGAAGGAGTTTGTGACGTACCCTTCCAAAAAAAAAAAGAGAGAAAAAGTCAGAACATCTCCAAAATGAAGGATGATGTAATTCCCGGAAAAAAAAAAATCCAAGAGAGCTCCAATTCTGTCAAAAAAGAGTGCAGAAAGATCATCATGAGAAAAGAATCCTAGAATATCAGACTGCTGAATCTATCAAGAATCTTCTTTAATTTTGTGAAATTCTATTATCAATATTCTTTCACCAATAGCTCTCGCAATATCAAGAATACTTTCTTTTCCGTCCATATCAAGGAAATTGATAGCTTCCTTGAAAGAAAGTCAATCGCAAGCAATTTGAATTCGAATCTTGATTCTACGGAGTTAAGCCCAGTCGGAGGTAATACTTCAGGGAGAAAAGAGGGAATATTTTCACACCAATGTGCATCATTTTCAATTATTTTGAATCAACAACAATTTTCAACATTTTGACAATATTTTCTAGCTATCCTGGCATAAAGCGAGAGCTTGAGGTTCATCTTTGGCGCATCCTGACACCATCCCTTTTAGGACTTGATTACGGGAGTTTTCAAGATTCCTTCCCTTCTTTGGTATAATCTGAGCGCACGGGCTCTCAGATTCGCACACTTCCTTGTGTCCCCACTGTCCCACCATAGACAGTCCAATTTCGACTTGAGGTTAAGCCACCAATTTCAGCAAAAGGCAATTTCAAAAGCTATTTAGTCTCAGCAATGAGACGCCCAAAATCAAACCCTTTTCAAGCTTTAGGGACCCCAATTTCCTTCCTTTTGCAAAACCCTTATCGGATTCATTGTGCAGAAATCCAAAGGTTCCATCACGGTCTCTTCTTTTGAGGATTCCGTCCATTTTCTGCCCAATCAGGTCAAGGGTACAAACCTGAGCCTCCTTTGATGAGGTATTCCATTTTCTGCCCAATCAGGTCAAGGGTACAAACCTGAGCCTCCTTTGATGAGGTATTCCATTTTCCACCCAATCAGGTCAAGGGTACAAACCTGAGCCTTCTTTGATGAGGTATTCCATTTTCAACCCGGTCAGGTTAAGGGTTAAGCCTAAGCTTCGTTTCATACGAGGTATTTCCCGTCCCATCCAGGTTAAGGGTAAAACCTGAATCTCATTTCTTTTTGAAGTAAAATTTTCTCCTTATTCTCCATTTCATATCTACCATCATCATTTGAATTAATTCTTTCATACCCAGTCAGATTTATCCAACTCGGGCATTTTTATGGTTCAAATTTGGTATATTTTCTGTTCCACTAAGCTCGGCCCTATACCAGCTTAGTAGCAAAGAGGGGCATCTGTAAACACCCCAAATTTTCACCCTCATCTAGTGTTTGTCCATTTCATATGTAATTGCATATCACTGCATACATTTTGCATATCATTTCATCGCATTGCATAGCACTGCATGTCATCCCATCTCATTTTCGAGATCCAGCACTCCTGTTTTCAAAACATTCAATCCAGATTTGAGTTTTAAAGCTTGCTTTCAAAATCAATTTCAAAACCTGGGTTTTTAGTCAACATTCTATCATTTTCCAACCCCAGGACCTCATATTTCGAAATATTTTCTCAGAAAACAATCTGGATTCATTTTAACTTCAAATTTCAATCGATTTCAATTCACAGATGAGGCCCATTGAGGTGGTGTCGCTTCTGGATCCTCTTATTCATCAAATTTCTCAAATTTTTGAAAGTTTCAGTCAGATCAGGACTCTGTCCCAGAGTCCTAATCCAGTCAGGAGTCTGTTCGGGGGTCTGTTTTACTCCCATTGTCAGTCCTTTTCCATTGTTTTTAAAATTTAGGTCATTTTACAGAGTCCAGTTAATTCAGGACTCTATTTTAGAGGTCAGTCGAGTTAGGAGTCTGACCTTGACTGTGTTTTTTTTTTTGACTTATTTCGTCAATTTTTGATAAAATCTTTTGAAAGTTCTTCCATTTGAATTCTAAAATCTAAAATCTCAGAATCCTAAGAGTTCAGGACTCTAACTCGGAGTTCCAGTTCGCTTGAGACCCTATTTTCAAAGATCTTGAATTTCAAATACTGATTTTAACCCCTTTTCAAAACCCTTTTCAGTGTTTATTTCAAAATTCTTCAAAACTCGATGTGGGCTCACTCAATTGGCACCATATCCAGAGGAGTTCTGACTTGGTTAGAACCCTATGCCATTTCAAAATTTCTAATTTTAAGATTGCTTTTGAAAATCCTTTTGAAAACTCCTTCAATTTCAAGTTTTAAAATCGCTTTTTGAAAAACTCAAGTAGGGCCCACTCGGGGTGGCGCCATATTCGAGTAAGTCAGGGCTAGACTAGGGTTAGTCAGTGTCTTGGTTAGTGTTAGGGGTTTAGAAGAGTTAAGATTTATTTTGAAAACTCATTTTGAAAGTTAGTTTTTAAAACTAGTGTTTTTAAAGGTTTTTAAAAGGTGTTTTAAAACTCAAATGTGAAAAATGCTACTTGGCATCACATTTGGGGGATTTCTAGGATAGTCTAGGGGTTAATTAGGTATTAGTTAGGATAATTTAGGCTAGGGGTAGGATAGTAACTACACCCCAAAATCGCCCCCCCTTTAGAGTCCAAAATTTCCAAAATTTCCATTTTTTTAAAACCTAAAAATTTTCTATAAAAAGGGGCTATAGGGGGGACGATTTTTCCAGCCACCTCTTGAGCAAATCTTGGAGCTTCTCTCTCCTCTCCAGCCTTCCTCCATTGCTGCAACTCCAAGGTAAATAATTTCTTCAATTTTTAATATTTTATTTAGTGTTTTTAATGATTTAAACCTAGATTTAGCCTTGGACACCCCTCCTTATGTGGATTAAATCAAGATTCAACCTCAAGAACCATCAAGAACGGTCCAAGAAGATGATCTAACTCTGTTTTTGTGTGTTTTCAGGGATTTTAATCCATTAGAATCGGTTTTAGCACTATCTTTTGCATTATTAACCAATAAAACATGTGATTTACCCTTTTAATGGGCTAAATCCATGTCTTTAAAGGTAAAATCGAATTCCAGCCATTGATTCCCTGATTTTTATCTATTTAATTGTTTATTCATGCTTATTATACGTTTTACACCATAGAAATAATTTCTATTTACTGTTTTATAGTTTATTTTATTGATTTTCATTAGTTAATGCATGGTTTCTTAAGTTTCTTAGATTTTTGTGTGTTTTAGGTTTAGAACAGTAAAGATAATGTTGTTTCGGAATGAAATACTTGCTGTTTAGTTCTGATTTTTTTATATGCAATACATGTATGTGTAAAGGAGGTAATGTAAAAAAATCAGAGATTTTGGACTTCGGGAACCCTGTCAGAAAAATCAGACATCAAATCAGGTTTTTAAAGCTTTAAAATCGTTGTTAAAATCAAGAAGGTAACTTGCTGTGATGATATTTTTCTCATCCTATATCCGATTTTAGATCGGTTAAGTGCCATGGATTCACATTGATTAGATCTATCTACTGTGAAATTTTGGGAATTTTTTACTACTGTTTAGTATTTTTCCTCTGTCAGAGACTCTGATTTTCAATTTAAAACTCGTTAGGGTTTACCAAAACCCTAATCAGACTTGTGTTATTCGTAAATCCCAAAATACAGACTTGATTCATAATTTGTAAATGGTGAGTACTGTTTTTTTTTTAATCACTGTTCACTGTTAAAATCTCAGATATTTTGAATGAGTGCTGCTATTTATCCCACAATTTTCAATTGAAAGTATCAGTTAGGACCAAAGTTAAAATCAATGTATTCAAGGCCGGATTGCCGGAAGGGGATCTCCCTGATCCTAAGTGCTTTTTCAGATATGTAAAAAGCAAAAGTTCTGTTTTCTTGTCTATTTGGTCTTTGTAAAAAATTAGAGATTTCCATGGAGGACTGATCCCTGGTTCGGGCCCTAAACTGAGACTGGTTGGTGAACTAGGTTAAAAATAGCATATTTTTAGGGTTTGATGCTATTTTCGGATTAAATTAATGTCAAAAAATTATTTTTATAATTTGAATCCGATATTAGGGTTATAATAAGTGCAGGTACCAAATTTGATGAATTTTAGAATCCGATTAATGGCTGAATTAAGCAAATTGCAAAACAGGGTACCCGAAGAATCCTGAAATATTGTCAAAATCACAGTTTTTGTGATATTCTTGGATTTTCGTGTATAAGCATGTATTTTTAGGGTTTAATCATGTTCATAATCATATTAGGATGCTTTAGGTTTAATTTGATGCTTATTTGACTTCATTTAGTGCCTAAAACCTAAGTTTTACCAAAATATTTTCTGAAAAACCCTGATTTCAAGGCCATAGTCTTGTTATTAGGGGTAATTTGGTCATTTGACCTCAATTTCGAAATCCCTAACCCTAGTTTTCACATTTTTAAGCATGTCAGATCATATTTAGTTTGATTTATTTTTATTTAAACTTTAAAACTTGCATTTTATAAAATATCTTTCTAAAACCCTAATTTCAAGGCCATAGCCTTGTTATCAGGGGTATTTTGGTCATTTTGACCTAAATTTCGAAATTTCATATCTTATCTTTCTTATTTATTCAATTTTATTTCATATTTTATCATTTTAATTTAAGAGAATTATGGAAAAAGGCTTATATCTAGCAAAATCCAGTAATTTCTAGATATTACTGGATAAATCTAGAAAAGCCAACATATCATCACTAAAAAAGTTTTCTAGTTTTGCAGGAACATTGAAGACTTTATTTTTCTTTTAAATTCATGTATTTAAATTTGATTAGTGATGTAAATTAAATGTAAATTTGGAATAAGAATTTAAATTTCAGCTTAGACTAGGATTGCATTGCATATAGTTTAATTATGCAAATATTAAATGTCTGATGAATGTATCATTCATGCATATTTTCATAAATTCACTATGGTCTACACGAATGGCACATGCACTAGCTCTTATGGAGTTGACAAACTTGGTGGAATTTGTATTTATGGCCATAGTCAGAATACGAATGATACCCAGATTTGTAATCTTCGTATTAGCCACATTCAGCCTACACTCTTAGGCTAACTTCAAAATGCACTGCATTTCTCAAAAATACAAAAAGGATTTCCTCAATTCCTCAAAATCAAGTCTTTCAAATCCATATTCCTTCATTTCATTCAATTTGCAAGTTCAAATTCCAAATCAACAAATCAATTTTCTAAAAAATTTTCTAAGTCTTATTCAAAAATCGATTTTCTCAAAACATTGGGTTTTCAAAGAATATTTCAAGTATTTCCCAAGTTCAAAATTCGATTTTTCTAAGTTATATTTTCAATTTCAAAATTTGAATTCAAAGAAATCAAGTTTTCCAAAGTTATTTCACATTTTTCAAAATCGATTTTCACAAAACCTCTAGATTCTTCAGAAATCGATTTTCACTTTCTCAGATACAATATCTCAACCATGGTTCACGATTTTCCAAGTGTTATATTTTCCAAGAATCTCCAAATATTTTCCAATCTTTGAAGCAAACATCATGTTTTCAAATACGCATTTTCAGAAATTCACAGCACATGCCTGATTCTTTGTGGATTTAAAAATTAGAATATGGTTTAGACAAGTTGAACAGAGCAAAGCAGTAGATTGATCCTTGGTTCAATTACCCCTGGTAAAGGCGCTAGGAACGATTGAACCTCGTACCGACAGGCGAGTCCCATTCTTCGGAATTATCCTGCATTTTAAAACGGAGGCGAGTTATTTTCAGAATCTTTTTCAAAGGTCAGTTTGACTCGCAAAAAGTAAAAATTTTGCGATGATAACAATTACAAATTTCGCGGACGAAAATTTTTTTTAGAGGGGAAGGATGTAAAACCCGTGAAATTTATGAAATTCTAAATGAATAAAAGGGAGCAGTTATGTGAAATAGTAAGATTTTTAAGTTAGGCAGTACAATTTTTATGACTTGTGGTTTCTAGAACGAAACCGATAACAAACTCTCACAAGTGGTTTTGGATCCGAATCTTGGCAAGATCCGATGATCCGACCCGACTCACAGGGCCCAATGGGAAAATCCAATGGTTTTGGGATAACAGCGTGAGATCCAAATCACATTTAAGGCAAGAGAATGCAAGTTTAGGACAAACGGGTGAAAAATCAATGTGAAAACGGAAGAATCCATCAACAAGGAAAAACGTCCCATCGTGACATAAAGAGAATTTTCTGCAAAAGTAAACACCAAGTGATGGTGTGGTGTAGTGGTAGGACGCACGGTCGTGTGGATCCACAACCCGAGCTCAAAAACTCGGAGCGCCCACGTAGAAGTGAAAAACCTTGCTTTTTCATGAAATCCAGAACGAAACTGAAAGGGTTAAATATAATTTAATCCACACACTTTGCAACGAAAAACAAGGTAGCACAACTGGTGGGGCTCGTTATCCCTTAGGTTGAAGACCCAGGTTCAAAACCCCCTGTGCACAAATTATTTTTTTGTTTTCACAAGAAAGTGATGATTTCTACCTTGGTGAAAAGGGTAAAAACGTGGGATTAAGTTAAGCTTAAATTTTTGGCTTTTTCATCTCACTCTACCAAGGATTGAGGAGAATCCCATGTGACATGGAAGAGGGGTACCCATAAAACAAATAGTGAGGGAAGTTACAGAAAATCATGCCAAAGAGAGGAGGGGGCATTGTTGGAAGTAGACATCACCCACCAAAAACGTGAGATTAGGGTGAAGATTTAATGCTTTGAAAATTTAGTAACTTCCCCTAAATAGAAGAGTTAAATGAGAGTTTTTTGGTAAGGAGTTACACTAGACGTATCTCTCTCTCTCTCTTAACGTTTCACCTTCTTCCTCCTCTCTCATCATGAGGGTCGACCCCATTGCTAGTCGTGTGGACCATCTTTGTTGGACGTGTGGACTCCATTGTCGAAGTGTGTGCTGCTCCGACAAAGGTACGAAGTTACAGCTGTGTCGTCGCGAGACTCCAAAGAAGTAAGGGCATTATGTTCCTATGTGTATGCCTGGTGATGTGTAGTACTCATATCAAAATCTATAGTTCAATTATATGTAGGAAAATACATATATTTTGATGTGGGCGTTAGCCATAACAGATCCAAGGTCGAAACAATCTTAGATAGGCGAATGACATGGAACCTATGAGGGGTTGCCGAAAAACGCCTTGGTCCGTGCATCGATCCTAATAAGAAGACGCGCCTTTTTAAAAAGTTACAAAAAAATGGCAAAATTAGTCGACTAGAACAGTAGTTAGTCGACTGATAATATCATCAGTCGACTGATAAACCCTTCAGTCGACTGCTGCTAAATTTCTCCAGAAAACAGACATTCTGTCCGGTCGACCGATAAAACTTTCGGTCGACTAATTTTATGATCAGTCGACTGATAAACCCTTCAGTCGACTGCTGCTAAATTTTTCAAGAAAACAGACATTCTGTCCGGTCGACTGATAAAACTTTCGGTCGACTAATTTTATAAAAAAAAAATATAACGTTTTGCTTAGAAGATTTGAAGCAAAAAGGTTGGTCGACCGGTGAGCCTATTGGTCGACTAATAAACATGAAAAATTGAGTAAAGAGTTTTCTAAAATGATTTTCATGAAGGGTTCTTTTAGAAAAGTTTTTCTAAAGACTTTTAGGTGAAATGCAATTGAAATATCTATGAAGGAAATAGTTTCGATGGTAAACTAAATATGTGATTCACATATGGACTTTAGGATTATGTCCAATACATGGAACACACATGATAAAGTTGGATAATGCCATGTTGCGGCATAACCAGTCGGGGTACGAAACGTATACTCGAGCTCATAAACAAAACTGAAAATGCTGAATGTTTAAGTACTGGACACAAAGTTGAACTAGAATTTTGAGAAATTTTGGTGGCCGCCTATTGGGCTTCTAGTGGGTAATGAGCATACACTAAGATCACCCCGAATGTGGGTTGGGAATTTGGAAAACCCTATGGTGCATTGACTCGCACTAAGAATTTAACAAAATGCAAAATATGCATTATATAACTTAAATGTGGGATACTGGGTATACCTGAAAGACGGTATATGTTACTAGTTTCCCTGGGTTCTGGGTACACTTAAAAGATTGTGTATGTTACTAGACCCAAACAAACAAGAATGAAAATTTATACACATATAAATTAAATATATTGGATTCTGGGTATACCTGAAAATGGTATATGTTACTGGTTTCCTAGGGCTCTGGGTACACCTGAAAGATGGTGTATATTACTGGACCCATGGTCTACCTTGGAGAGGGTAGGTGGTACAAGCTTCGTGGACATTCTTGTTTTTTTGTGAGAGCTAGGCGTCTTACCCGGTCCCCAGTCCACGAAGTTAGGGGACCAGGACTACCAGTATGTCATAGGTGGTAGATCCAAGTCTTCTGCAGAAGTGTCAAGGGTGCATCCTAATTCTTGTTCTAGCCACTGAGGAGTTCTCTCTCGGTCACGGACCGTCCCCTTTGGATATCTGTATGGCTAGTCATACGGGTTATTAATTAATAGACCCCCATATGGTCTCGGTCCGCTACGAGGTCTATGCCTGTGCGTACCCACAAGGTAAGAGTAAGAGTAAGATAAACATTAAATAATTTAAGTTAAATGAAATACTCATTCTTGAAGAATCGTGAACTGTTGATATGACTTTCGTAAAACTTGTAGAATCTACAACTTATGCTAATGTGAATAAATGTATCTTTAGTTCAGTTATCTTTTGCATTGTATCATGAATTAGAAAGCACAATCATTTTCTTAGAATGATTTAAATTTCCATGCTAGTTATATTTACAGTTGTTGCACATATTTGTACACAGGACACTGAGCACCACATATAAATATAATGCTTCTTACGCAGACAGGGGAGTCTGACCCTTCTGCTTTAAATATTTTTCAAGAAGCAACTAAATCAAAGTATCGTGGGCATCGCGTATGGAAGTAGTCAAGAGATCTCAGTTATTCAGTGTTTTCTGTTTAAACTCTGATTAGTAGATTCACATTTTTGTCATGGGATGTAATTAATGACATTAATGTTTTAATTAATGAATGGTATGTTTAGTATTTCTCTGTTTTACCCTGTAATGCACCCGACTTGTGTTTTCCGCACTTCCGCTATTTCAAAAAAAAAAATTTACTCCAAAATTTTTACTATAAAAAGTTGGGGCGTTACAATAGATCTGGCAGTTTGATATCCTGGGAGCTTTTCTCATGATAATCTTTCTGCACTCTTTTGGGTTTCGGTTACATTCTCCTTCATTTTGGAGATGTCCTGACTTTTCTCTCTTTCTTTTTCCTCTCTTGCTCTCTTTTTGGGAAGGGTACGTCACAAACTCCTTCAACTTGGAGATGTTTCGATCCTTCTTCGACGATGTTGGCTCATGGGTTAGAGATCTTTGGCTGATGGCTGACATTAAATATCTTTTGGGGATTGTCAAGAGGTTCATTGCATCTGCCTTCATCTCGACAGTGCTTTGGACTTTCCCTGGAATGATCCGTCACAAACTCCATCATCTTGGAGATGTTTCAAATCTTCTTTGGCCCCGGGGGTCTACTAGCTTAATTCGCCTTCATCTTGACGACAATTGAGAGATCTCTTTTGCGGATATTTAATTGCAGCTTAGGTGATTTTGAGGAGACAGGGCTTGGGTGAATTCTCTCTTTTTCTAGCGCTCAGGATATTTCCACTGCCTCATTTTACAAGAATAATCTTTAGAGATGTGACATAACTGCGATCAATATCAATCATTTGTGGCTTTGCAATAACATTGGATCTTCTTTTCTGGCCATATCGAGGATTTATCATTCATCCTTTTGGTTGACCAATAGAAAGAATTTGAGTTTTGACTCTCTTTTCGCAAAAGCTTCACTCTTTTGGAAGTAATGCTGAAGGTAAATTGAGATAGAGATTTGTGCAATAAAGATTCTGAAATCAACAAATAATTGATTGACAAAGCTTTCTGAAGTCCTGGGTGAAAGAGAGTGTTTGAGGTCCGGCTCAACACATCCGTGACGAAAATTCTCCTCTCTTTTTCCCCAAAAAGAGAGACTCAGGCTTAGCCCTTACCTGAATGGGAAATGGAAAATACTCCTCTCTTCTCTAAAGAGGAGGTGTTTGCAAAACGAACTTTCGAAGAGAAATTAAGCTTTCGTCAAAGCTCCCTAATGTTAGGCTTCTCTTATGGAAAGGGGCCGATAATAGTGAGGTCGGAAAAATTGGGTCATGAAGGAACGAGTCCATCACACTCTCCCTAAAAAGAGGGTCCTTCATGACAAAAAATGGCTTAGTATGAAAATTGAGGGGGCTACAAAAAAGGCGAGTCTCCGTCGAGCCTCTCCCTATAAAAGGGTTCCTTGTGTAAAATTGAAAATTGTTTTGCAAACGGTTCATAAAGACGCGAGTCCCTTCAAACTCTCCCTGAAAAGGGGCTAAGTGAACGAATTGGATAGCATGCTAAAAGAACGAGCTTTCTCGAAGTCTCCCTAAAAAGGGTCTTTTGCAAGAGAAAATGATTGAAATTGGATATTGAAATTGATTGACCAAAAGGTCGAAATTGGAAATTGGAAAATTGATTGTTTGAATGACCTGGAGGTCATGGATGACCTGACGGTCGAAATTGAGAACTGGTTGACCAAAAGGTCGAAATTGTGTGACCCGAAGGTCGAAATTGAGAATTAAGTGACCCGAAGGTCAAAATTGTGTGACCCGAAGGTCGAAATTGAGAATTGAGTGACCCGAAGGTCGAAATTGTGTGACCCGAAGATCGAAATTGAGAATTGAGTGACTCGAAGGTCGAAATTGAGAGTTGAGTGACCCAAAGGTCGAAATTGTGTGACCCGAAGGTCAAAATTGTGTGACTCGAAGGTCAAAATTGAGAATTTGGTAATTAGAATTGAGAATTGGAATTTGAAATTGGAAATTAGGTGACCCAGAGGTCAGAATTGGAGAATTGCATGATCTAAGGATTTAAATTGGAAATTGGTGGGCAAAAGGTCAAATTTGAGAAATTGACAGACCCTGAGGATCAAAATGACTTGGATCAACAAAGGAGAATAATGAGTTCAAGTCAGAGCTCGAATAACGTAAAGAGATCACGAGTCGGAACCCGGATCAACAAAAGAGAATGAAGAGCTCGAGTCAGAGCTCGAACAGAGCAAAGAGATCACGAGTCGGAACTCGGATCAACAAAGAGAATGAAGAGCTCGGGTCAGAACTCAAATAAGGTAAAGAGATCACGAGTCGGGACTCAGATCAACAAAGAGAAATGAAGAGCTCGGGTCAGAGCTCGAATAAGGTAAAGAGATCACGAGTCGGAACTTGGATCAACCAAGGAAAATAATTTGAGGGAAAACCCAAGTCGGAACTTGGTTTTTTTCAAAGAAAATAATTTGAAACAAACCAGAGTCGGAATTCGTATCTTCAAAGAAAAATAATTTAAATAAAACCCGAGTCGGAATTCGGTTTTTCAAAGTCCGACTTAAAATTTGGATTTTAAAAATAGTACCAGTTCGAGCACTAGATTGCGACATAATACCAGTTCGAGCACTGGATTTTGAAATAATAGCAGTTTGAGCACTGGATTTTTGGTTCAGTATTAATGGTTGTTTTTCAATTAACAATTAGGAATTGTGATGGGATTGTTTGTTGAAATCCCAATACTGACCAGATTGTTATTAATGCAGTTGAATGCAACTGAATGCAAATTGATGCACATGAATGCTTAAGTGTGTGAAATGAGGAATTTGTTTATCCTGTCTGCCTACAGAACAAAATTTTTAAAAATGCCCCAGTATAACTGGGAAAGAGAATTTGATCATTATTTAAAGAAAATAGAAAGATTACAAGAGGAGAATAAATGTTTCAAGTATAGAACTTTTTCAAGTGTCGAGCATTAATGGGATCTGGCAATTCTACCCCATCGGCGTTGATGATCCAATATGAGTTGCGGGGTAATGCTTCTTTGACGACATATGGACTTTCCCAATTTGGTGACCATTTACCGCCAAGATGATGTTTGAGATAAACTGTGAATCGAAGTATTAAATCATTGACTTTGAATCTTCTTTCGATGACAGACTTCGCATACTGCCTGGCTACTCTCTGGCGATAGGATTGAGCATGCTCTGCTGCTTTTAGCCTTCTCTCGTCGAGTAAGTCTAGTGTAAACACCCCAAATTTTCACTCAATTCTTGACATCGCCCTCAATCGGCACATTTCAGTTCTCCGGAAGCAATAAAGGGCAAAATGGTCATTTTCTGAGTTTAAACCTTGCAGAAAGTCCTAAATTTCACTCTTGAGCCTCAAAATTTCTATATTTAGGTTCATAGACATCTTAAAATTGCAAAATTTTAAAATCCTCTTTCTGGACAAAAAGTTAGAATTTCCAAGTCCAAGCTCAGAGTGACATTTCATAAAACATGTATTTGCATAACATTGCATCATTTCACTGCATAGCATGCCAGTTTGAGATCCAGAACTCCTGATTTTTCAAATTGTCAATCCAGATTTGATTTTTAAACTTTTCAAAATTGATTTTTAAAACCTTGGGATTTCAAAATTGCCAATCTTTCCCATTTTACCCCCTGGACTTTGAATTACAAAAATTTTCTCAAGAAAACAATCTGGATATTTGGATATTGATTTTAAAGATTTTATCTCAAAACTTTTTGCAAAAGATTTTAAATCTCTTTACAAATTTTGTTTTTACATTTATCCATATTTTTGCCCTGAAAACCCAATTTTTCCAAATTCTTGAAAAACAAATAATGTTTTATCTCGTATCTTCAAATAAATGGAGCGGGACCCGCCTTTGAACTAGCATCATACTAAGACTCTCAGGTAAGTTGTTTATTCTCAAGCGGGACCCACCCGAAGTTCATACCAATTTGCAAATTTTTCTTCATTTCTCAATATTTATTTTTTATTTTTTATTTTTTATTTTTTTTAGCTAGTGGGCCCACACACATGTGGCACCCCAATTGATAATAAAAGATTTTACAAAACAAAATAAAGCTTTATTTTCAAAAGGATTTTAAAAGTGGATTGAGGTGGCATTTCCATAAAAGCCTCTCATTTATTTCCTTTTTATTTATTTGTTTTAATAAATTTTTTTTTTTAAGAAGGAGGCAGCCTTAAATGGCACAGCCAAACTTCCCCAAAAAACAAAAAAAAAAACTAATAAATTTCATTTTTACCTAGAACTTAGGTAAATGAAATGAAACATTCGAAAAAAAAAAAACAAGATGCGCCCTTTTGAAAACAGCAGCATTGAAGTCTGATTTGAAAAAAAATTCAAAAAAATGATAACGGACCCTCATGAATGAGGAGGGGGCTGCGTTTTTTTTTGGGGGGGAAAGGAAGGTTTTAAAAAGGGCAGGCACTCACGAAAGAGAGGGGGATTAAAATTTTCTCTTTTGGGGATTTTGCAGGAAGGAAGCTCTGAAGCGTGAGGGAGCATCCGATCATCTTCACCTCAGCCGCAGGGGTCATCCACCTCCAAGGCCTACAGTTTATCTTTCTTCAGCTCCATTCAGAAGAAATCCAACATTTGCATCTCCTTCAGCCCACCAGCAAAAGAGCACAGCCGATTGATTTCTTCACCTTCAGCCCAGCCGAGGTCTAGAAGGAAACCTCCCCTGCTCTTAGTTTCTGTTGAACCAAAGGTAAGGATCAAAATTTATTTTCCTATAAACATTTTTTTTTTTTGGGCTACAATGAGAAATCCCTTTACCCATATTTGTTCTGCACTTTACAGGTTTCCATTCCATCATGCATTAGTTGCAGATGGATTTTATATTCAGTTCTGCACCGTTTTATTCTGCCTTTTTACTTTCAAAAAGCTCTGCACCTGTGCATTGTTAACATCCATCACCTTAACTGCGTATTTTTGATTCATCACACCATTCATAAATCTGTTATTATGCATCAATGCATTCCTGCATTTTCTTTTCTTTTATTATCATTATAGCATTCATTTTTTTTAGCATCACACGATGCATTGCTGTCCGATTTTTCTTTTATGCAAAAGTTTTAAGCATTGATGCACTTCCCTCTAAGTTTTAAGCATTGCTGAAACAGAAGGTATTTTGTGTTTGATATATCATTGCTGCATTTGCTTCATGTACCACTAAATGAACATCTGCCGTTGTCTTTTGGAATTGCCAATATGGCTATAATAAAATCATCAAGTTGCACATACTTGCAGAAGAAAACATACTCCAGTTTCGGGACTGTATGGTAATTGTACATGTAGAAGTTGGTACAAATGTAATGCAGGCTCTGTGTCTGGAATGATTATACCCATTCAGTGGGTCGGTGGACCTATTTGATTCCTCAATATTTACAAAGTGGTAGGCTGGTATAGCACATTGACATGTAAAGAGGGAAATCAGCTCCCCTTTACTAGACGTGAGCTTATTAGACATGTTCCACCTTATCACCTGCAAATTTACACAGGCAAGATAAAAACAAAAGACCTTGTTGAGATTAAAACCATTGCAATGTTGGAATTCAAGGTGCTGTATATCTCATAGTGGCTGTACCCAGCATTTCATTACAGTTTTTTTTTTATTTAACCCACGTTTTAGCACATATTTATCGTCATTGAAACCACAATCATCAACCCTCTATGTGTTCCCTAGTAATTCATTGTTTCATGGCCACACATCCACTTGCACAGCCATCGCTGCCAAACCTTATCAATATCAAAAATTTCCGTTTCTTTGTGCTTTTGAGATTTGTCTTCAATATGGAGATGTTCCGGGTTGTCTTGGCAATGCTGAAGATACATCAGAACTTTCTGCTCTTAAGGGTATTCTTCCCTTTGCATGTTTGCAACAATGACATGCCTATGCACCTAATGGTATGTTAATTTCTGGGGTATGTCTGTTTTTTGTTGTCTCTGAGTGCATTGTGATTCCATGTAACACAACATTTGGGTTCTTCAACAGCCATTCCACGTTCTGCTGTAAGTGTGCAGTCTTGATGATCGGCTATGTTCATGAACGGATATATCCATATCCGTTCATGATCTATATGCTATCTTTTACAGGCTTCATTATTGATATATAGAGAAGCTCCATACCCAATTTTATTGAAAATTATCTTGTAATTTGGGAAATACGGTTGTGCAAAGTCACCTACAGAAACTGCATATACCTGTATTTTCTGATTTTACCCATTATATGGAATTCCCATTAAATGTGTATATTTTCTCATTATATGTATATATATATCTATGTATAAGTATATCTATTGTATATCTACCTATATGTATATGTATATATGTATATATATATATATATATGTATCCATATACATAGATATATACTTATATATATATATATATCCCTTCATGTGTCCTTATTTCCATATATGAGCATTCATGTATATATTTTCTCATGTAAATACACTTTCATTGATACATATCATTTAGCATCAATTTTAGTAATTTCTGATATACATCTCTTTGTTGTATATAATATATATATATATACCCATTTTTTTGGTTATCTTGTACTAACTCTCATTTTGCAGGAAAATCTAGAAGATGTTGATTCCTTGACTCCATTTCAATTTTCTTTTACTTTATGTTATGCAATGTAACAACCCAATGTAAACCTTGGAATAAGATTTACTTTTACTGCTTAGATTAGGCCGCATCTCATATAGTTTGATTTCAGTAATATCCTGATTCTATGATGCATACATCTCAATCTTTCAAAATTCACCGTGGATGAACACGAATGGCACGTGCACCAACTCTTAGAGAGTTGATGAACTCGGTGGAGTCCATATTTACGGCCCTAGTCGGAATATGGACGAGACCCAGATCCATCATCTCTCTACCAGTCTCATTGAGCCTACACTCTTAGGTTATCTTGAAAATGCACCTCATATTTCCAATGTTTTCAAAATATTGTGAATTAACTCAAATAAATTCTGAACATATTCATGCCCACAGTCAGAATATGTGAAGGATTTACTTTGGCTTAATCCACATTTTTCCAACAAATTTTTCAGAAAGTTTTTCAAAGTGCATTCATTCATTCAAATCATCTGCATCATTCGTTTTTCTCATGATTTTCTCAAAAGATTTTCACTTCATGGAATCGATTTTCTCAAGAAACTATGATGATATTCGGAGTTGGATTTCCCAAATCAAAGTTTTCCCGTGATTTTCCTTAAAAAGTTATTTTCTTAAGATCCATTTTCAAAAGGGAATTTTCATCTTTCTCAAGAATAAAAAGCTGATTTTCAGAAATTTCAAAGATAAAATTCTCAGGATTTCAATTTCCTAAGTTCTAAATTTCCTTCTCCAATGAATTTTTCCTATAAATTTCCTATCATTTTCTTAAGAAAATTCTCAAAGTCTGCATTTTCTCAACAAGTGCTTTCCTTTTCAAATGTTCATCTTTTCTCAAGAATTCCTTCAGTTTTCCTGAGATTCTCATTTCTTCATGGTTTTCTAAGTCTTTCTAAACTTTCTCAAAAATTTTCTGAGATTCTCACTTCTTCATGGTTTTCCAAGTCTTTCTAAACTTTCTCAAACTTTTCCCTAGATTATCATTTCTTTGTAGTTTTCCAAGTCTTTATAACTTTCTCAAAATGGTTCGAACAGGTTTGGCGACCGTGATGGGACCTGTCCTTGTCTGACCAAAAAAGTGCTTGACTTAGTTCAATTATTGAAACTGTGTTCACAAAATGTCAGCTCTTTACTTTTGATATCATGCGAACCTAGGAGCCTAGATTTGGACCTAGCTGACATTGACTGCATGTAGACTAGGCATGGTTTGGTAGGACCAGATTGAGGAGATATTTTCATGCTCACATAGACTTAGGTCTAAATATAACTCTCCTCAATTTAGGATCTGAATGCAAACAATGTATGCTTCTTCAAAGTTTTCAAAATCTATCTCTCTAGGACTTAGAGCCCTCTATTTCTTGCATGTGATCATTTTTTCAAACCCCAATTACCTATCATTACCCGGTCTTCATGTTGCTGGGCTCTCTTCCAGAACCCTAGTTCGGGACATAGCCTCACAACTGGGCCAATTATTTGGGTTAACACCCCCCTACCACGTACCGCGGGCCACAGTCCGAAGTATATCGGTAGGCGCTCAAGGATGTTGGAAAACCTTACCTTAGAACCGGAGTTGAAATTATATGCCACGTACCTCGGATTTTGGTTCGAGTATATCGACATAACTGGATTAGACAAAGATGATCTGAACCTAGAGTTAGGATTAGGGTCCTACAGTTGTTTTTAAAATAATGCATCTAGAGTCAGCCTTTTAGGGAGTGTTGTATGTGCATAAATGTTTATGCAGGATGTGATTGTTCTTATATTACCTCTATTTTCCTATATTTTTTCTAAAATATTTTCAAATGCCCATATTTTCATCTTTTCCTTTTATTTCCTCAAACCCTGGAAGATTTTCCCAAATATCCAATTTCTTTCAAAACTCCGGGTGATTTTTCCTTCTTCCATTCTACTGCATCTCGAATTTCCAGCTGCATTTTTTTATCCTGCCTGCAATTTTTCAAAATCATATGTTTTCTTTCCTTGGATTTCAATCATTTTGTTTATTTGCCAAATTCTCCATCTTATTTTCCTCGTGAATACCTTGATTTATTGCGGTGAAAATTGTTTACCCACTTGCCTTCTTCTTATTCTAAATCCGTTTGCGGATTGTTTTTTTTTCAAGAGATATCTCTTTCCTTCAAAAATGGTGTTTTTTCTCGTGGTTGACGACCTCGCCTAGGTAACAAGGCACATTTTCCGTTGTTATTTCTCTTACAAAGAATGACAACACAATTGTCGTGATTTCAGCGGCGACTCTATCCCTAGTAATGGGATATTCTTCCAATTGTCTACCACATCATCAGTAATCATTTTTTTTTTCCAAATCCAAAATTTCCTCAGAGTCTAATCAAGACTTCATCCTGCAGAGAACATTCACAACATTTGATGGTTCGAACAAGGTCAGGAAAAAGAACAACGGCATCTCAGTACTCGTCGGCCTCAGAAGAAGAGATGGACTCCCCGCGATCCGAGCGGAGTCAAGAGCAGCAGCAAGGGGAGGATGGCATAGACCCACAGATGTATGCCATGTTCCAGAAAATGATGACCAAAATGATGAGTGAACAGACTGGGACCAGTGCAGAGAAGAACCCATTCAGAGAGAAGTTCCATGGGCACAAGGATAAGAAGACTTCCAAGAAGCAAGTTCAGCCAGAGGAAATTTCAGATGAATTAGAATCAGAGGAAGACACCGGTGAAGCATATGAGGTGCCTCCGGCATTTCAGAAACAGGGCCGAAAACAAAGGAGGAGTCGCGAATCAAAGAATCAAGTTGCAGAAGAGCCCCTGCAGTCACAATTCAAAGAAATGGCCAAAGTTGTTAAAGACCTGCAAGCTCGCGACAAGGGCAAGAAAGTCTTCACTAGCGAAGATTTTTATGATGGATTAGAAGGAGACAAAGAACTGGAAAACCTGCCCCGCAAGTTCATCAAGTTCGATGGTTCTGGTGATCCCAAAGCCCATCTCGCAATGTTCTTCGCCGAATGCTCCAAATTCAAGAGAGACAATAGGGCCCTATTTCTCTGTTTTCCTCGTAGCTTAGAAGGCACTGCCGCCAAGTGGTACTCCGAGCATATCAATCCAATTGAGCTGCGAGAATTCGATAAGGTGATCAACCTATTCATTGAGCGATTTCTGTTCAATACTGAAGCGCTCCCAATATTGAGCCATCTCTGCAATCTAAGGCAGAATGAAAATGAAAAGGCAAGGGACTTCATTCGCAGATGGAGAGAGACCTGCAACAAAATGAGAGATCCTATATCAGAGAGGCATGCTTTATCGCTGATCCTGAACAACTTCTCACAACCTTTGAGAAGTCTTATCTCCACCTTGCCTTCCAAGTCTTTCATAGAGCTTACTGAACGAGCCGAGTGGCTCGAAATGGGGTTGGAGAACGGTGTCTACGATGGTATCACCCTCGTCAAGAACAATCTAGATCCAAAGAAAAAGGCAAATTTCACCTCCTCCGCCAACATCAACCGCAATGATAACAAAAGTGGTAAGGGCAACCATGCGGATCGAGAGGAAAGACAAAATAGCAAGCCATCTCAGCCCAACTTTCCACAAAAGGAAAAGATAAAGCGTGAAGGTTGGAGTAATGATCGTGTGTTCACTCCTCTCAAACAAACACTCGAAGAAGCCCTTGAATTCATGCTGGCTAAGGGATTAGTGAAACTTCCAAAGGCCACAACTCCTCCCACCATCATGGGAAGGTTCAAGAATCAGTTTTGCAAGTTCCATCGGGCAGTGGGGCATGACATTGATCATTGTTTTGTCTTCAAAAATATTGTTCAAGATTGCATTGACAAGAGTCTCCTTGCTGAAGAAGAAGAAGAAGAAGACGAGCTGGCCATCCTAATCAAGCCCTTCCCAGACCATTCAGAAAGTTGACGATGCTAAAGTTTCCTGTTTTCTTTCTTTCGTTTTGCCAGTCACCTCATAAGGGCAAGTCTGCCCAGTTTTTGCAACCTTTTGGTCGAGTGCTTATAAATAGGCTGTCTTTTTGTTATCGGTTTTGCTTATCAATAAAATGTCAATTTTCTTCATCAAATACTTCTTTCTTTTGCCCCATTAGGGCACCTGTTTTTGTTTTGAAGAATCTTCTTTGCCCATTCTTTTCAAGACGAGGGGCAATTTATGAAAGAAATGAAATTACCTATGAGGGTTTTTCAAAAATCGTGAACTTTTTGAAAATTTTCTACAAACATCTTTGTTATGATCACCCAAAAGGTTAATATTTCGGTCCAATCTTTTTCATCGCGGTGATCTTCTTTTCTTAAATTGGTTTCAAACCATTATCTTTAAAATCAATCCTGGTGTTGATTTTCTTTTCCAAAATTAGTGTTAAACCAATTCATTTTCAAAATCAACCCTCGTGTTGATCTTAACTTCCAAAATTCAATTTTGAATCATTATCTTTAAAAATCAACCCTTGTGTTGATTTTCTTTTCCAAAATTATTGTTAAACCAATTCATTTTCAAAATCAACCCGCATGATGATCTCTCTTCAAAATCAACCCTCGTGTTGATTCCCCTTTTCAAATATCAGCTCTCACGCTGATCATTTTTCAAAATCAACCTTGCAGTTGATTTTCTTCCCAAAATGATTTCTCACTTTCAAAATAACATTCTCCTTTTACTTTAAAGATCCCATGTTCTAGCACTTTCTTCATGTCAAAGGGATAATATAATTTTGTTTCCTTTCCTCGATTTTTAAGCATCAATAAAATTCGCCAATAATTTGGCACCATTTTATTTTCGTCTCTTTCCTTTTCATAAATATGTCTCTTGTAAGGAATGATCTTGAGGACATTCCTCAATCAAGAAGCATGTCACCTTATTCCTCGATTATCTTTCTTTGTATTCAAAATCTTCCTCCCTAGTTACACTGGGGCATGTTTTTGAAAAATCTATCTTTACCTCAAAACATCCTGTATGCAGGCAGGATAAACCAATCTCTCATTTGCATATATATGCATTCACTTGCATTAATTTTGCATTCATTTACATTTCATGTGCATTTGCATTTCATGTTACATTAATTCTGCATCCGTTATCTTCCCCTTCAGGTTAAGGGATAAACCTGAATCATTTTCCATGATTTTCCAATTTTTATTCATATCCCCGTTCAGGATAAGGGGTTTAATCCTGAAAATCAGACCACACACATCTAAATATGATGGTCTTTTTCATTGCAAGTCAAATAATCCAGTCCTCGAACTGGCCATTCTCAAAACTTTCAATCCCAGTCCTCGCACTGTCGATTTTCAAAATTCAATCTTCTGATTAAAGATTTTCCTTTGAGATTCGAGCCCCGACTCGAACTTTCCAACTTTCCTTTGAATATTTGAGTTTCGACTCAAAAATCTGAATTGACCTAGTTTTTCCTTTTAAGATTTGGGTTTCAACCCAAACTTTATCTCCTTAGAAACCAAACTTCCTAGCTTTCCTTCGAAGGCTCGAGTTTTGACTCGAATCTTCCAGTTTTCCCTGTAAAACCTGAGTCCTGATGGTATTTCAAAACTAACTTTTGAGGTAGGCTTACCTTCAAAATCCAGCATTATGCCAAGACTTACCTTCAAAATTTCAACTTCGTATTGGATTTACCTTCGAAATTGAGTACCATCATCAGGGATGTGTCAACTCGGATGTCAAGCGATCTCTTTTACTAAGGATTTCAAGAACACTTTGTCAATTTGTCAATCAATTACCTGTTGATTTCAGAATTTTATTTCACAAAATTTTACCTCAGTTTACCTTCAGTACTACTTCTAAAAGGGCAAAAGCTTTTGTGAAGAAGGATTCAAAATCCAGATTCTTTCTATTGGCCAACCAAAAGGATGAAGGATAAATCCTCGATATGGCCAGAAAAGAAGATTCAATGTTTTGCAAAGCCATAGATGATTGATATTGATCGCAATCAATGGCACATTTTAAAGACCATTCTTGTGAAAATGACGTAGTGGAAATATCCTGAGCGCTAGAAAAAGAAAGAATTCATCCAAGCCCTGTCTCCTCAGAATCACCTAAGCTGCAATTAAATATCCGCAAAAGGGATCTCTCACCTGTCGTCAAGATGAAGGCGAGTAGACCCCTGGGGCCAAAGAAGATTCGAAACATCTCCAAGATGACGGAGTTTGTGACGGATTCTTCCAGAAAAAGTCCAAAGCACTGTCGAGATGAAGGCAGATGCGATGAACCTCTCGACAATCCCCAAAAGATATTTAATTTCAGCTATCATCCAAAGATCTCTAACCCATGAACCAATATCGTCAAAGAAGGATCGAAACATCTCCAAGTTGAAAGAGTTTGTGACGTACCCTTCCCAAAAGAGGGCAAGAGAGGAAAAAGAAAGAGAGAAAAAGTCAGAACATCTCCAAAATGAAGGAGAATGTAGCAAAAATCCAAGAGAGCCAAAAGAGTGCAGAAAGATTATCATGAGAGAAGCTCCCAGGATATCAAACTGCCAAAATTCGTCAAGAATTTCTTTAAATGTGTGCAATTCTGTTATCAATATCCTTTCGTCAATTGCTTTCATGATATCAAATTCTCTTTCCTGTTCATATCAAGGAAATTGATAACTTCTTTGAAGAAGATCAATCGCAAGCAATTTGGATTCCAAATCTTGATTCTATGAAGTCAATCCTGTTTGGAGGTAATACTTCAGCTAGAAAAGAAGGAATATTTTCACAATCATTTTCAATTACTTTGAATCAGCAAAATTTTCAACATTTTGACAATATTTTCTAGCTATCCTGACGTTAAATGAGAGCTTGATGTCCATATTGATGTATCTTGACCCCTTTGAGAGATTTTTCTTTATCACCTTTCACGTTGTTGAAAGATTAACCTTATCTCCGAAAGGATAGCCTTTATCATCTTTCGCATTGTCGAAAGAATTGCCTTATTCCTTTGGATTGCCTTTATCATCTTTCGCGTTGTCGAAAGAATTGCCTTGTTCCTTTGGATTGCCTTTATCATCTTTCGCATTGTCGAAAGAATCGCCTTATTCCTTTGGATTACCTTTATCATCTTTCGCATTGTCGAAAGAATCGCCTTGTTCCTTTGGATTGCCTTTATCATCTTTCGCATTGTCGATAGAATCGCCTTACTCCTTTGGATTGCCTTTTGTCATCTTTCGCATTGTCGAAAGAATCGCCTTACTCCTTTGGATTGCCTTTTGTCATCTTTCGTATTGTCGAAAGAATCGCCTTGTTCCTTTGGATTGCCTTTATCATCTTTCGCATTGTCGAAAGAATCGCCTTATTCCTTTGGATTGCCTTTTATCATCTTTCGCATTGTCGAAAGAATCGCCTTACTCCTTTGGATTGCCTTTTGTCATCTTTCGCATTGTCAAAAGAATCACCTTACTCCTTTGGATTGCCTTTTGTCATCTTTCGTATTGTCGAAAGAATCGCCTTGTTCCTTTGGATTGCCTTTATCATCTTTCGCATTGTCGAAAGAATCGCCTTATTCCTTTGGATTGCCTTTTGTCATCTTTCGCATTGTCGAAAGAATCGCCTTGTTCCTTTGGATTGCCTTTATCATCTTTCGCATTGTCGAAAGAATCGCCTTATTCCTTTGGATTGTCTTTTATCATCTTTCGCATTGTCGAAAGAATTGTCTTATTCCTTTGGATTGCCTTTATCATCTTTCGCGTTGTCGAAAGAATCGCCTTGTTCCTTCGGATTGCTTTTGTCATCTTTCGCATTGTCGAAAGAATTGCCTTGTTCCTTTGGATTGCCTTTTGTCATCTTTCGCATTGTCGAAAGAATCACCTTGTTCCTTTGGATCGCCTTATTATCTTTCGCGTTGTCGAAAGACTCGCCTTGTTCCTTCGGATTACCCTTTGTTATCTTTCGCGTTGTCGAAAGAATTGCCTTATTCCTTTGGATTACCTTTGTCATCTTTCGCGTTGTGGAAAGAATCGCCTTGTTCCTTTGAATTATCTTATTCATCTTTTGCATTGTCAAAAGAGTTGCCTTACTCTTCTCTGAAAGAGTTTACCTTGTCTGTCTTTCGCGTTGCTGAAAGAGTTGCCTTATTCTTCGTTGGAAAAATTGCCTTATTCATCTTTTGCGTTGTCAAAAGAGTTGCCTTACTCTTCTCTAAAAGAGTTTGCCTTGTCTGTCTTTCGCGTTGTCGAAAGAGTTACCTTATTCTCGTCAAAAGATTGCCATATCCATCTTTCACATTGTCGAAATAGTCATCTTACTCCTTACCTTCTTCATATTTCACGATGATGAAAATTCACCGGATTGTCTTGATCATTTTCCAAAATTGCCTCTTACAATGCCATTTCCATCGCCTCGGTCATCTTCAAGAAAAGTTGTCTTATTCACCTTCCAAAATTCTATTTTCCACCCGATCAGGATAAGGGTATAAACCTGAGCCTCATTCAAGGAGGTATTCCATTTTCTGCCCGATCAGGTTAAGGGTACAAACCTGAATCTCATTTTAATGAGATAATTTCATTCCCCCAATCAGGTCAAGGGTTAAAACCTGAGCTTCGTTTATTACGAGGTATTTCTGTCCCATCCAAGTCAAGGGTATAAACCTGAATTTCACTCTCACAGAGTGAGTCTTTACTCTTCATTTCTCCATTTCATATCTACCATCTTCCTCGGGCTAACTTCTTCATACCCAGTCAGATCCTTCTAACTGGGGCATTTTTTTTATATAGCCCAAATTTGGTGTGTTTTCTTTGCCACTAAGCTCGACCATAAGCCGGCTTAGTAGCAAAGAGGGGCATCTGTAAACACCCCAAATTTTCACTCAATTCTTGACATCGCCCTCAATCGGCACATTTCAGTTCTCCGGAAGCAATAAAGGGCAAAATGGTCATTTTATGAGTTTAAACCTTGCAGAAAGTCCTAAATTTCACTCTTGAGCCTCAAAATTTCTATATTTAGGTTCAGAGACATCTTAAAATTGCAAAATTTTAAAATCTTCTTTCTGGACAAAAAGTTAGAATTTCCAAGTCCAAGCTCAGAGTGACATTTCATAAAACATGTATTTGCATAACATTGCATCATTTCACTGCAAAGCATGCCAGTTTGAGATCCAGAACTCCTGATTTTTCAAATTGTCAATCCAGATTTGATTTTTAAACTTTTCAAAATTGATTTTTAAAACCCTGGGATTTCAAAATTGCCAATCTTTCCCATTTTACCCCCTGGACTTTGAATTACAAAAATTTTCTCATGAAAACAATCTGGATATTTGGATATTGATTTTAAAGATTTTATCTCAAAACTTTTTGCAAAAGATTTTAAATCTCTTTACAAATTTTGTTTTTATATTTATCCATATTTTTGCCCTGAAAACCCAATTTTTCCAAATTCTTGAAAAACAAATAATGTTTTATCTCGTATCTTCAAATAAATGGAGCGGGACCCGCCTTTGAACTAGCATCATACTAAGACTCTCAGGTAAGTTGTTTATTCTCAAGCGGGACCCACCCGAAGTTCATATCAATTTGCAAATTTTTCTTCATTTTTCAATATTTATTTTTTATTTTTTATTTTTTATTTTTTTTAGCTAGTGGGCCCACACACATGTGGCACCCCAATTGATAATAAAAGATTTTACAAAACAAAATAAAGCTTTATTTTCAAAAGGATTTTAAAAGTGGATTGAGGTGGCATTTCCATAAAAGCCTCTCATTTATTTCCTTTTTATTTATTTGTTTTAATAAATTTTTTTTTTTTAAGAAGGAGGCAGCCTTAAATGGCACAGCCAAACTTCCCAAAAAAACAAAAAAAAAAACTAATAAATTTCATTTTTACCTAGAACTTAGGTAAATGAAATGAAACATTCGAAAAAAAAAACAAGATGCGCCCTTTTGAAAACGGCAGCATTGAAGTCCGATTTGAAAAAAATTTCAAAAAAATGATAACGGACCCTCATGAATGAGGAGGGGGCTGCATTTTTTTTTGGGGGGGGAAAGGAAGGTTTTAAAAAGGGCAGGCACTCACGAAAGAGAGGGGGATTAAAATTTTCTCTTTTTGGGATTTTGCAGGAAGGAAGCTCTGAAGCGTGAGGGAGCATCCGATCATCTTCACCTCAGCCGCAGGGGTCATCCACCTCCAAGGCCTACAGTTTATCTTTCTTCAGCTCCATTCAGAAGAAATCCAACATTTGCATCTCCTTCAGCCCACCAGCAAAAGAGCACAGCCGATTGATTTCTTCACCTTCAGCCCAGCCGAGGTCTAGAAGGAAACCTCCCCTGCTCTTAGTTTCTGTTGAACCAAAGGTAAGGATCAGAATTTATTTTCCTATAAACATTTTTTTTTTTTTGGGCTACATTGAGAAATCCCTTTACCCATATTTTGTTCTGCACTTTACAGGTTTCCATTCCATCATGCATTAGTTGCAGATGGATTTTATATTCAGTTCTGCACCGTTTTATTCTGCCTTTTTACTTTCAAAAAGCTCTGCACCTGTGCATTGTTAACATCCATCACCTTAACTGCGTATTTTTGATTCATCACACCATTCATAAATCTGTTATTATGCATCAATGCATTCCTGCATTTTCTTTTCTTTTATTATCATTATAGCATTCATTTTTTTTAGCATCACACGATGCATTGCTGTCCGATTTTTCTTTTATGCAAAAGTTTTAAGCATTGATGCACTTCCCTCTAAGTTTTAAGCATTGCTGAAACAAAAGGTATTTTGTGTTTGATATATCATTGCTGCATTTGCTTCATGTACCACTAAATGAACATCTGCCGTTGTCTTTTGGAATTGCCAATATGGCTATAATAAAATCATCAAGTTGCACATACTTGCAGAAGAAAACATACTCCAGTTTCGGGACTGTATGGTAATTGTACATGTAGAAGTTGGTACAAATGTAATGCAGGCTCTGTGTCTGGAATGATTATACCCATTCAGTGGGTCGGTGGACCTATTTGATTCCTCAATATTTACAAAGTGGTAGGCTGGTATAGCACATTGACATGTAAAGAGGGAAATCAGCTCCCCTTTACTAGACGTGAGCTTATTAGACATGTTCCACCTTATCACCTGCAAATTTACACAGGCAAGATAAAAACAAAAGACCTTGTTGAGATTAAAACCATTGCAATGTTGGAATTCAAGGTGCTGTATATCTCATAGTGGCTGTACCCAGCATTTCATTACAGTTTTTTTTTATTTAACCCACGTTTTAGCACATATTTATCGTCATTGAAACCACAATCATCAACCCTCTATGTGTTCCCTAGTAATTCATTGTTTCATGGCCACACATCCACTTGCACAGCCATCGCTGCCAAACCTTATCAATATCAAAAATTTCCGTTTCTTTGTGCTTCTGAGATTTGTCTTCAATATGGAGATGTTCCGGGTTGTCTTGGCAATGCTGAAGATACATCAGAACTTTCTGCTCTTAAGGGTATTCTTCCCTTTGCATGTTTGCAACAATGACATGCCTATGCACCTAATGGTATGTTAATTTCTGGGGTATGTCTGTTTTTGGTTGTCTCTGAGTGCATTGTGATTCCATGTAACACAACATTTGGGTTCTTCAACAGCCATTCCACGTTCTGCTGTAAGTGTGCAGTCTTGATGATCGGCTATGTTCATGAACGGATATATCCATATCCGTTCATGATCTATATGCCATCTTTTACAGGCTTCATTATTGATATATAGAGAAGCTCCATACCCAATTTTATTGAAAATTATCTTGTAATTTGGGAAATACGGTTGTGCAAAATCACCTACAGAAACTGCATATACCTGTATTTTCTGATTTTACCCATTATATGGAATTCCCATTAAATGTGTATATTTTCTCATTATATGTATATATATATCTATGTATAAGTATATCTATTGTATATCTACCTATATGTATATGTATATATGTATATATATATGTATCCATATACATAGATATATACTTATATATATATATATATCCCTTCATGTGTCCTTATTTCCATATATGAGCATTCATGTATATATTTTCTCATGTAAATACACTTCCATTGATACATATCATTTAGCATCAATTTTAGTAATTTCTGATATACATCTCTTTGTTGTATATAATATATATATATATACCCATTTTTTTGGTTATCTTGTACTAACTCTCATTTTGCAGGAAAATCTAGAAGATGTTGATTCCTTGACTCCATTTCAATTTTCTTTTACTTTATGTTATGCAATGTAACAACCCAATGTAAACCTTGGAATAAGATTTACTTTTACTGCTTAGATTAGGCCGCATCTCATATAGTTTGATTTCAGTAATATCCTGATTCTATGATGCATACATCTCAATCTTTCAAAATTCACCGTGGATGAACACGAATGGCACGTGCACCAACTCTTAGAGAGTTGATGAACTCGGTGGAGTCCATATTTACGGCCCTAGTCGGAATATGGACGAGACCCAGATCCATCATCTCTCTACCAGTCTCATTGAGCCTACACTCTTAGGCTATCTTGAAAATGCACCTCATATTTCCAATGTTTTCAAAATATTGTGAATTAACTCAAATAAATTCTGAACATATTTATGCCCACAGTCAGAATATGTGAAGGATTTACTTTGGCTTAATCCACATTTTTCCAACAAATTTTTCAGAAAGTTTTTCAAAGTGCATTCATTCATTCAAATCATCTGCATCATTCGTTTTTCTCAAAAGATTTTCACTTCATGGAATCGATTTTCTCAAGAAACTATGATGATATTTAGGAGTTGGATTTCCCAAATCAAAGTTTTCCCGTGATTTTCCTTAAAAAGTTATTTTCTTAAGATCCATTTTCAAAAGGGAATTTTCATCTTTCTCAAGAATAAAAAGCTGATTTTCAGAAATTTCAAAGATATAATTCTCAGGATTTCAATTTCCTAAGTTCTAAATTTCCTTCTCCAATGAATTTTTCCTATAAATTTCCTATCCTTTTCTTAAGAAAATTCTCAAAGTCTGCATTTTCTCAACAAGTGCTTTCCTTTTCAAATGTTCATCTTTTCTCAAGAATTCCTTCAGTTTTCCTAAGATTCTCATTTCTTCATGGTTTTCTAAGTCTTTCTAAACTTTCTCAAAAATTTTCTGAGATTCTCACTTCTTCATGGTTTTCCAAGTCTTTCTAAACTTTCTCAAACTTTTCCCTAGATTATCATTTCTTTGTAGTTTTCCAAGTCTTTATAACTTTCTTAAAATTTTCCCGAGAGTATCATTTCTTCATAGTTTTACAAAGACTTTATAAACTTTCTCAAGATTTTCTCAAGATTCTCCCTTCTTCAAGATTTTCCAAATCTTTATAAAATTTCTCGAGATTTTCAAACCTTCTTCGTCTCAGTTTTTCTGAGAAATTGATTTCCATCTTTTCCTGAGAAATGCTTTTCAATTCCAAATGTTTCCTAAGCATACATCATATTTTCTAATTTACATTCTTACCAAAATTCTCATAGCACATGCCTGAATTCTCTGTGTATTTAGGATAGAACACAATTTCAATGATTTTACTAAGTCAAGCATAATTTTGGTCCTTGGTTCGATTACCCCTGTTAAAGGCGACAGGAACGGTCGAACCTCGTACCGACAGGTCGAGCCCCATCCCATGGATTTTCCCACAATTTTCAAAACGGAGGCGAGTATTTCAAAACAATTTCCAAAATCCGATCAAGTTTGAATCGCGAAACCATTTTCCTCTCACATCCGCAAGGAAGGGAAGACGGGAAAAATTTTGCGACGATAACATCTAGTTGTATCAGTCGCTGCTGTTGGTATTGATCAAGGGGTAATTGTAGCAGTGAAGCAAATTTCAAAGCGGGCTTCTGAACATGCAGAGGTAACACTACTTCTATTTCGTAGACCAATTCTGATGGAGTAGCATTTGTTGGAGTGCGAATAGTGGTCTGGTAGGCCCATAGTGCATCGTGGATCTTCTCGTGCCAGTCACGACCTGTTTTTATAGTTCGCCCCAAGATACGAATTAAGATCTTGTTGGTGGCCTCTGCCTGACCATTCCTTTGAGGATAATATGGAGTGGAAAAATGATGATAGATCTTGAACTTTGAGCAGAATGTCTTCATTCTTTCATTTTTGAAGTGACTGCCATTATCTGACACGATGTCATGTGGGATGCCGAAACGGCAAATGATGCTCTTGTGAATAAAAGAGACGATGTGTCAGCCTTCTACTGTGCGAAGAGTGATAGCTTCTACCCACTTGGTGAAATATTCTATCGCGGCAAGAAAGTATTTGTGGCCATTTGAAGCAGTGGGAGTGATGGGACCTACGACATCGAAGGCCCACATAGAAAATGTCCATGGAGAGACAACAGACTGTAAATAAGTTGCCGGAGCATGAATAGAAGGTGCGTGTATCTGACATTGAACACACTTCTTCACAAAATGGTAACAGTCTTGTTGCATAGTCTTCCAATAGTAACCTGCTCTAATGATCTGCTTGACAAGGGTTTGGTAGCCGACGTGACCACCACAAATGCCTTCTTGTGCTTCTCGCACAACTTCTTTGGCTTCGTCTTCATCTAAACATCTGGAATATTCTGAACTGAATCCATGACGATAGAGGACATTGGCCAGAATGAATTATCGAGTAAACATACGCTGGATTGCTCGCTGCTCTTTCTTCGAGAGTTTTGGGGGAAATTCCCCGGTTTCTATAAAATTCTTGATGTTGTAATACCAAGGCTTCTTCTTTTGCTCAACCTGGTTTACTTGTTCTATTGGAAGGAAGACAGGCTGGTCAAGTCTGTCAATTTCAAAAGAGCGACAAGATTCTCCATTCTTGAATGCCATAATGGAGCCTAAACTGGCTAGGCTATCAGCTACTTGATTAAAATCTCTCTTGATATGGAAGAGCTGAAATTCTTCGAACTTGCTGACAAGAGCTGAAATGATTTTCTGATAAGGAAATAGCTTTTGATCCTTCACTTGCCATTCGGCTCAGACTTGATTGACAACGAGTAATGAGTCCCCGTAGGCATGCACTCTCTTAACATTGAAGTCTAGTAGGATCTTTAGGCCTTGAATTAGGGCTTCATATTCAGCCATATTGTGGGTATATTGGAAATCTAATTTGAGAGAGAATGGAATCATCTCTTTCTCTGGAGTGATTAATAAGATCCCGATGCCTATTCCGACTATATTTTTGGAACCGTCGAAAAATAAATTCCAGATTGGAGATTGCTGGATATTGCATATTTGCTCATCTGGGAAGTCATCTTCGGCTTTCACTTCTTCTGCCAGAGGAAAATCTTCCAATTGATCAACAATTGTTTGACCTTTGATTGATTGCTGCGAGACATATTCTAAGTCATACTGCATCAGTAAGACTTGCCATTTGGCAACTCGTCCGCTGAGAAAAGGTTGCTCTAAAATGTATTTGAGAGGATTGAGTTTAGACAAGATTTTGACTTCAGATGCCAGCAGGTAGTGTCTTAGCTTCTGACACATCCATACTAGAGCTAGGCAGGTCTTCTCTATTTGAGAGTATTTCTTTTCATAGTCTATGAAATTCTTACTCACATAATAAATGGCGTGCTCTATCAGGCTGCCTTCTTTGTACTGCGCCAGGAATCCGCCGCATGCGACTTGATTGACTGAGATGTATAATAAAAGGGGTTTCCCCAATTCTGGCGGCTTCAGGATGGGAGGATTGAGAAGATACTTCTTGATCCGATCAAACGATTGCTAACACTCTGGTCCCCATTCGAACTTCACTCCTTTTCTGAGTAAGTGGTTAAAGGGCTCACATCTCATTGCCAGGTTGGAAATAAATCGCCGAATTGATTGCATGCGTCCCTAAAGGCTACGCAGTTCTTTGAGATTTTTCGGGGGTGGCATATCAATGATAGCCTTTGCCTTAGCTGGGTCAACTTCAATTCCCTTTTTGCTGACCAGAAAACCTAACAATTTGCCTGATTTCACTCCAAAGACACACTTTTGAGGGTTAAGCCTTAGCTTATAAAGAATGAGTCGCTTGAAAACTTGATCAAGGGCTTCAAGGTGATCTTCTTCCTCTTTGGATTTCACGAGGATATCGTCAACATACGCATCCATGATTTTGCGCATTTGATCGTGAAAGATAACGACCATTGCTCGTTGATATGTTGCTCTAGCATTCTTGAGCCCAAAAGGCATAACTATATAGCAGAAAGTGCCCCAAGGCGTAGTGAAGGAAGTTTTTGACTGATCGCGGGCAGCCAACTTAATCTGATTATGACCGGAATATCCATCCATAAAGGAGAACGTGGCATGTTCTGCCGTGCTGTCAATCAGAAGATCAATGCTTGGAAGTGGATAATCATCCTTCAGAGTTGCCTTGTTGAGGTCTCTGAAGTCTATGCAAATCCTCACTTTGCCATTTTTTTTTGAAACAACGACAATATTGAGTAACCAATCTGGGTAGTCAATAGTTCGAATGAATCCTGCTTTGAGCAGATCTTCGAGTCGTTCCTTGACTTGTTGTTCTATTCTGGGATCCATTTTTCTCAGCTTCTGCTTAATTGGCTTGGCATCTGGCTTCAAAACGAGTCGGTGTTCGACCAATTTTGGGTCTAAGCCTGGCATATCTTCATATGTCCATGCAAACACTTCTTCATGTTGCTTGAGAAAATTTGTAAGCCTTTCTTTCTCTTCCGGACTTAGACTGGTACCAATCTTGAGAACCTTGGGATTGTCCTCTGAACTGATATTGACATCTTCAGTTGGATCTTGTACTAGAGCGGATGGTTCATCCTGTTTCTGAACTGAGGTGAACTGTGGTAATTCCTGAAGTGACTGATCAAATTCTGTGTAATCATCTGACTGCTTTACAACCTTGCCATCTTCTGTCCTTGCTTTGACTCGGTGAATCATTGTCGACTTCTAGAAAGCCTTTTGATTGAGAACGAGTTTCTTGATTGCTCGAGAAGTCATTCTGAAATTTTGGAGGGGAAATTTGATTCAGATAAAATGGCCCATCATAAGACAAACAATCATTTGAAAAGAATCATGCATAAAATGACATTGAATTATAAAATGAGGAGATAAAGAAGGAAGATAGATGGCATCCAGATAGACAAAGAAACTTGACATTTTATTGATTTGATTTGATAAAAAACACTGAGACATTTATTTTGAAAATAATAGAAAGGAAATGCAACAACGATTCTCAATGTGCCCCTTTAACGAAAACAGTCTTCTTTGGTGAACTTCCGCCGAAAAACCCCAGTCCTGCTCTATGGGGATGATGCTTCTGGATCATTGGCTCGATGCAGCCATCTTCATTTTTGCCCAGTCCCTTGAAGGGTTGATAACCATGTTTCAGAAGTAAATCAAATCCCTTTCTTGCTTTCATGAACTGTGGGAACAATGGATGATCTTTGATAGTGTTGTAATTGACACGACCTCCAACCTTGAAGAATTGAGGACTTCTCCATCGGGTCATGGCTACGGTGTGCAGAGATAATTCTGAGGATGTCTGGAGTATTTCCTGACTTTCTCCGAGATTGACCTCTTCACTTTCCCTGATGCTGGGAATATCCGCAATGAATGATGGTCGAGGGATCATGGGCTGCGGGAGCCTTTCTTCTGGGTCTTCTCCCAATACTGTTGTAATCATTCCACCTTTTGACCATTTCGCACATTGATGCAGGGTGGAAGGCACTGCATTCGCATTATGGATCCATGTCCTTCCGAGCAGCAGATTGTAGGTAGGTGGTACATTGACCACATGAAAGAGCACTGAATGTACCGAATAGTTGATGAACACCTCCAGAAATATCTTACCTTTAGTCGTTTGACCATGATTGTCAAACCCATAGATAGTGATAGGATCTGGAATGTACTCTTCTTCCTTAATGCCTAGCGCCTTTGCGATCATCTCGGGACATATATTGAGGCTGCTGCCTCCATCAACGAGCACATGGGGTACTGTCATTTCTCTTACTCGAACGACAATGTATAAGGCATTATTGTGAAAGGAATGAGGCTTTGGAAGGTCCTCATCTGAAAAAGTGATCGGCGCATTGGTCATGGCTGAATTCACTATTTGTGCCATGTCTTCAGGTGTGGTACTGGGCTTAACTTTAATCTTCCTGAGCAGATCATCCAGTACTTGTTGATGCTTGCAGGAACTCTTGGACAAGTCAAGATTGGAAACATTGGACAGAGCGGTTAGAGGCTTCTGACTTGAATTTTCTGGTCTGGGTTTGATGATTTGATTGAGGAAGTCAGGAATTCCCTTTGACTTGGGGGTTGACTTTACAGGTGCTTCAGAAACTTTCATCTTGCCGAATGCTGAGATTAGGTCCATCTTCTTAGAAGCTGGAGCTGCTTGTCGTAGCATTGACACCTGATGCTGAACTTGTAGATCTTGTATGGAACACAGTTTGATGTGTTCATGAGGTAGGAAGGGTTGTTCCGATACTACTGCTGTGGTGTGTGAAGAAAAAGGCTGCTTTAAAATATCCATTTTCTCTTCTTCTTCTCCTTCTACCAATAAATTCTTGTCAATAAGATCCTGCACAATGTTCTTGAGAACGAAACAATTCTCAGTGCTGTGTCCCACTGTTCTCTGGAACTTGCAGAATTGATCTTTTCATTTTCCCATGGGCATAGGGGGATCAGCCAATCTAGGCAACTTGACCATCTCTTTCGACAACATGTACTCAAGCACATCTTCGAGTGATTGGTCGAGAGGAGTAAATTTTCGGTCGTAACTCCATCCTTCATGTTTAACTTTTTCACGCAGTTTGGGCCCTTGATTCTGCTGAGGAGGCTTGCTATATTGAGGGGCAGGCTTTCCTTTCTGATCACCTTTATTGTTTGAATTGCCTGCACCATAGCAATAATATTTCTTTTGCCCTTTATACTGATTCTGACTGCTGTTGTTGTTGTTGGCAGAATAGGTGAAATGTGCTTTCTTCTTCTGCTCACCTTGGGGGTTATTCATGGAAAAAGTGAAGCCTTCATAGACTCCATTCTCTACGCTTAGCTCGAGCCATTCTGCTCGCTCAGTTAATTCAATGAAGGTCCTGCATGGTGCGGTGGAGATCAATCCTCTCAGAGGTTGCGAAAAGTTGTTGAGGATTAGGGACAGGGCGTGCCTTTCTGAAATAGGATCTCTCATTTTGTTGCAAGCTGACCTCCATTTATGAATGAAATCTCATGCTTTCTCATTCTCGTTCTGCCTCAAATTGCAGAGATGGCTTAGTGTCGGGAGTGCCTCTGTGTTGAACAAGAAGCGTTCAATAAATAAATTCACCACTTTATCAAACTCCTTGAGCTCGATGGGATTGATATGCTCAGCATACCATTTAGCTACAACTTCTTCCAAGCTGCGGGGGAAACATAGAAATAATGCTCCATTATCTCTCTTGAATCTTGAGCACTCTGCGAAGAATGTGGCAAGATGAGCTTTCGGGTCGCCAGAACCGTCGAACTTGATGAATTTTCGAAGAAGGCTTTCAAGATCATCATCCCCTTCGAGGCCGTCATAGAAGTCCTCACTGGTGAAGACTTTCTTGCCCTTGTCGCGGGCTTGGAGATCTTTAACCACTCTGGCCATTTCCCTGAATTGTGACTGCAGGGGCTCTTCTATGACCTGACTCTTTGGTTTGCGGTTTCTCCTTTGTTCTCGGCCACGTTTCTGAAATGCCGGAGGTACCTCATATTCTTCCTCAGTGTCTTCCTCTAATTCTGATTCCTCTAAAATTTCTTCTGGCTGAACCTGCTTCTTGGAAGTCTTCTTATTCTTGTGTCCATGGAACTTCTCTCTGAATGGATTCTTCTCTGCACTGGTCCCAGCCTGTTCACTCATCATTTTGTTCATCATCTTTTGAAACATGGCATACATTTGCGGATCTATGCCATCATCTTCTTGTTGCTGATCTTGATTCACGGGAGGATCCATTTCTCCTTCTGAGGCTGAGGAGTGTTGTGGTGATGTGGTTCTTCTTCCTGATCTTGTTCGAATCATTAGATGTTGCGGATGCTCTCTGCAGGGCAAAGGCCTGATTAGATTCTGAAGGAATTGGCTTTTGGAAGAAATATTTGCTGGAAATATGGTAGATAATTTTAAAAAGTTATCCCATTACTAGGGACTGAGTCATCGCAGGAATCACGACAATTGTGTTGTCATTCTTTGAAAGAGAAATAAACAACGAAAATGTGCCTTATTACCTAGGCGAGGTCATCAAACCATAATAGAAAGATAGAAAATTTTATTGAAATGAGGAAAATATGATTTCATTGATCTTGAGAAAGAGGTGGAGGACAAACAATTTGCCACCATTCACGATAGTCGGCAGACACTCTAGGACCAGGAAAGATTTTAAGAGAGACAAAGGAGTCCCAGCCGTAGCGGGCAGAATGATATGCCCCGGACCATTGTGCAGAAGTGAGATCAAACTCTGCCATAGCTCCTAATAGCAATCGGGCTTCGACGTACTGCTGCCTCTTGGAGAACTGCCGAACACATTGCTCTGGTTGGTAGTAAGTGCAGAAGAAAGGTCCCAACAATTTGAACCTCTTTCCATAAGCGTACGTGTATCTGAGAGGAGACAATTGCCGATCAAAATAGTCCCAGACTATGTCATCTTCTTGAATGTTGTCAATCATGGATCGGTACTGTGCCACTGGAAGGAGTTCTTGACCATTGTATCTGAAAGAGCTTGCTCGGGCTGGAACATGTTGGAAGAACCAGGATTGAAGTGCGTAGATGCAACCTTCAACTAAAATGGATTCTCCAAATGAGAAGCGAGTCAGACCCCGATACAAAAAAGCGAGCGCTGCCATGGCTATGGAGAGACGATTGGTTTGTCGACTTCCCCATCTTCTCATAAGCTGTATTATTCTGATATCCATGTAGTTTTGTCTCTCTGGGAAGAGGGATAATCCTACAGTGCATAAAACCATTGCATTCTGAATCCTTTCTCTAGCTGTCCTTGATAGTGAGCTGACTTCAACGAAGGTCCCGTACTGGCGGTACAACTCGAGCAGGTCGACATATTCATTTCCATCCAACTGGATCAGGGGCCAGGATCGACGACCTATCATACGGGCTAAGGAGTCTCGGGGGTCCAAGCCCTTGACATTGATCAGGAATTGATGCTCTAATGGATCTCCTGGTTGACCGGCTGGTTCTGGTAACCCCATAATTTCTGAAAATTCATCCATTAAAATGGTCATCTCTCCCCATGGGAACCAAAAGGTACATGTCCGTGGATTCCATCGCTCTGCCATTGCGTGGATCAGGTTGCCATTGATGGTATGCTTTCCGACTGCTGACGCCAATTCTAATCCGCACTCGCTTAAATGGTCCGGGAACATTCGAGAAAAGCTTTTGAGCCAAGAATAGTACCACCGGGGAATGAAAGTTCCGGTGCTAAGGGATCGATGTTCAGAACGACCTTGTCTCACCTCGTAGGAGATGTGACCTTCGGGAAAGATAGGATCGACTTGACTGGATGCCATCGGACTGAAACAGAGAAAGACTTGAAATGAGACTTAGGAAAATATAGGAAAATTTGAAAATTTTGCAGGCAGGATATAAAATGCAGCTGGAAATTTGAGATCCAGTGGAACGGGAGAATGAAAAATCTCCTGGAGTTTTGAAAGAAATTAGATACTTGAGAAAATTATCCAGGGTTTGAGAAAATAAAGGAAAAGGATGAGAATATGGGTATTTGAAAATAGTTTGGAAAAATGTAAGAAAAATAGAGGTAACATACAAACAATCATATTCTGCACAAACATTCATGCACATACAGCACTCTCTAAAAGGCTGACTCTCAATGCATCATTTTGAAAACAGCTGTAGGACCCTAATCCTAACTCTAGGTTCAGATCATCTTTGTCCAATCCAGTTATGCTGATATACCCAAACCGAAATCCGAGGTACGTGGCATATAATTTCAACTCTGGTTCTAAGGTAAGGTTTTCCAACATCCTTGAGCGCCTACCGATATACTTCGGACTGTGGCCCGTGGTACGTGGTAGGGGGCATTAACCCAAATAAGTGGCCCAGTTGTGAGGCTCTGTCCCGAACTAAGGTTCTGGAAGAGAGTCCAGCAACGTGAAGACCGAGTAATGATAGGTAATGGAGGTTTTGAAAAAAATGATCACATGCAAGAAATAGAGGGCTCTAAATCCTAGAGAGATAGATTTTGAAAACTTTGAAGAAGCATACATTGTTTGCATTCAGATCCTAAATTGAGGAGAGTTGTGTTTAGACCTAAGTCTATGTGAGCATGAAAATATCTCCTCAATTTGGTCCTACCAAACCATGCATAAGCTATATGCAGTCAATGTCAGCTAGGTCAGAATCTAGGCTCCTAGGTTCTCATGATATCAAAAGTAAAGAGCTGACATTTTGTGAACACAATTTCGATAATTGAACTAAATCAAGCACAATTTTGATCAGACAAGGACAGGTCCCATCTCGGTCGCCAAACCTGATATCGTCGCAAAATTTTTCCCGTCTTCCCTTCCTCGCGGAAGAGCGAGGAAAATGCTTTCGCGATTCAAACTTGACCGGATTTTGGAAATTGTTTTGAAATACTTGCCTCTATTTTGAAAATAGTGGGAAAATTCATGGGATGGGGCTCGACCTGTCGGTACGAGGTTCGACCATTCCGACCACCTTTAACAGGGGCAATCGAACCAAGGACCAAAATTGTGCTTGACTTAGTAAAATTATCGAAATCGTGTTCTATCCTAAATGCACAGAGAATTCAGGCATGTGCTATGAGATTTTGTAAAATGTAAGTTGGAAAAATATGATGTATGCTTAGAAAACATTTGGAGTTGAAAAGCATTTCTCAGAAAAAGATGGAAATCAATCTCTCAGGAAACTCAGATGAAAGAATTGGGAAATCACCAGAAAGTTTATGAAGTTTTGGGAAAATAATGAATGGATGAAAATCCTGGGAAAATGGAGAAGGTTCTTGAAAAAGATGAATATTGGAAAAAGAAAATATTTATCAGGAAAACTCTGATTTTAAGAATTTTCTTAGGAAAATGATGAAAATTTTATAGGAAAGATCTTTGGAGATGGAAAGTCAAAACTTAGAAAATTGAAATCCTGAGAATCTTGTCTTTGAAATATCTGGAAATCAACTTTGATTCTTGAGAAAGATGAGAAATTCCTTTTGAAAAGCATCTTAAGAAAATAATATTTTCAGGGAGAATCACGGGAAAACTTTGACTTGGGAAATCCAACCTTGAAAATCTTCATGGTTTCTTGAGGAATCGATTTCCAAAGAATAAAATTTTCTTGAGAAAAGCAGATGATGCCATGATGCAGATGATTTGAATGAATGAATGCACTTTGAAAAGATTTTTTTTTTGAGAAATTTGTTGGAAAAATGTGTATTAAGCCAAAGTCAATCCTTCACATATTCTGACTGTGGTCATGAATATGTTCAGAGTTTAATTGAGTTAATTCACAATATTTTGAAAAATTGGAAATATGATGTGCATTTTTAAGATAGCCTAAGAGTGTAGGCTCGGTGTGACTAGTAGAAAGATGATGGATCTGGGTCTCGTCCATATTTCGACTAGGGCCGTAAATATGGACTCCATCGAGTTCATCAACTCTCTAAGAGTTGGTGCACGTGTCATTCATGTTCATCCATAGTGAATTTTGAAAATTGAGATATATGAATCATAGAATCAAGATATTGCAGGAATCAAACTACATGAGATGCATCCTAATCTAAGCAGTAAAAATAAATATTATTCCAAGTTTGATTATTACATCTCTGACATAAATAAAAAAAAAAAAGTACATAGTGTAAAAGAATCAGCCTCCTCCAGATTTTCCTGCAAAATGAGAATTAGTACAAGGAAGGGATATACAAGATACCCAAGGAAATGGGCATATATATAATATGTACAACTAAGATATACATGGTTATATCTAAATGCTTGAATTTATACTAAATGACATGTGATAATGAAGATGTATTTATAAAAAGAAAAAGGAAAAGAAAAAAAAAATGTCTACATAAATATTTGTATGTGAAAATAGGTGCACATGAAGATATCTATATATATATATATAAGTATATATATATATACATATATATATATATACATATATATATATATATATGTATATACATGTATATATATATATATATGCATATAGATATACATAGATATATATATATATAGATGTATATACGTATAATGAGAAAATATATATAGTAATTAGAATTTCATATATAATGGGTAAAATCAGAAAATACAGGGTATATACAGATCCTGTAGGTGATTTTACAAAGCCGTAATTCTCAAATTATAACATATTGCTCAGTACAATTGGGTATGGAGCTTCACTATATATCAATAACAAAGCATGCAAAAGATGGTATAGAGATCATGAATGGATATGGATATATCCGTTCATGAATATAGCCGATTATCAAGACTGGGTACTTGCAGCAGAAAAGGGGACAGCTCAACGCATGCTACAAATTATTTACAAGGGGTTGATGGATTTTCAATAAATAATTATCTATACCGATCAACCTATGCATAGATCTGAGATATTCTCGAGTATGCATATATTGGCCAGACTTAGCCTTCAAAAGGAATGCTTCACTAAGGAAAATTTCCATAGCTCCTTGAAACAGAGTGATACTTGCTGCAACTATGTTCAAAATGGTTTTAAGAAAATGGCTAGATTATACAGAGATATTTATTTAACACCCAAATGAATTGTATGAAGGGGTTCCAATAAGCATATAAAGGCCTAAACAAATTTGAAAAAGAGGTACCAAGTGGCAATGTGAACTAATAGGAGCGAAGACTCATGAATGCTAGACACGCAGGGGCAGTTTAGAGATAAGGGTGTTATCATGTAATGCTGAAGATAAAGGGGTAAGGACAATGTATACAGTGAAAAAGATGATGGGCCAGGTTACAATGCTAAGGTGGCGAAAATAACGCAAACACAAGATAAGGTATGCTATATTAAAACAAGTTAATTGCAGAAAAGTTTAAGTATTAACAGAGGTATAAAACTGCAAATGGACTGTTATGATGTCTTGGTGAGATATTAGAAACGAGAAGGGGTTACTGTAACTGATAAAGATGCTGTCTAAATGAAGAACATTAAGCAAAGTGCAGGGAAAATTCATCACACAGTAAATGGAATGTGGCATTAACAATGAAAAGGAACAAAAGGGATAGAACATGCTGCTAAAAAGAGTTTAGATTAGGCGTTAGATGCAGAAGGCAAATGAGCTTATGATGGATATCCAAATGAGGTAAATGAAGATGCAATGCTGAGTGACAATATGACTCTATATAGTGCACAAATGACGTATGGATAACACTACATTAAATTAAAGAAAGCATAGGAAAGTTCCAGCACAACTATTTAGGATCGGATTAGAGCAACAGGTAAGACAAATGAACATAGATATTATAAGAAACCAAATTGAGGTTAACACTGGATTTACAGAAGCATTAGGCAATATTACCATTAGACAGGCAGTATTGCTGGGATGAAACTAGCAATAACAATGAAGTTTCCTGTACATTGTCTTTAGTGAAATGGTCATTGCCATGACCCCAGAAAATGTAAGACGTGATGAAGTAATTCATCTATAATTAACGCATAATGGGATGCAAAAACACACATAATGTAAAATATCAAAAGCAACAAGGAAAATCTACCCAACAAAGGGGGTAAAGTTCTTTGGCAAAACACAAATTGGCAATGTTATCTGTAGGCCAATATTACATATGACACATTAATTGACAGAAAAATGAGAATTTAAGAAAAGGAAAGAAGAGGGATATGAAGGAACTTCACTTGAGTTCGATGGAGATTGAAGAGGATGTTTCTTTCTGGGGTGGATCGGTTGAGATTTTAACCAGAGAAATCCATTCCTCTTTGGAGTTGCAGCTTGGAGTCCTTTCAGAGATCACCTTTTAAAAGCCTTGAGGTTTGATGGAGCCGTTAGACCTTCTTCTGTTGTAGACAACAAGAAAGATGGTGGGTCCTCTGCTGATGAACTGAAGAAGAGGATGAGACGGCTGGATCTCTTGCTGGGGGTCTGAAGAAGAGGTGAAAACGCTGGGATGGACAGCAGTAGGCTGGGCTGAAGAAGATGTGAACACGCTGGCTTCCCTGCGGCTGGGCTAAAGAAGATGCAGAGGCTGTTGAGATGCTCTGCGGTTGGGCTGAAAGAAATGGGGAAATGCTTCTTCACGCTTCTGAGAAGAAGGTCCCTGGGAATCTGAGTATGATGCTAGTTCAAAGGCGGGTCCCGCTCCATTTATTTGAAAATAAAAACAGAAGAAATAACTTCTTTTTTTTGGAATTTTTATAATACGAGATAAAACTTTGTTTGTTTCCAAGAATTTGGAAAAATTGGTTTTTCAGGGCAAAAATATGGATAAAGAAAATACAGAAATTTTGTAAAGAGATTTAAAATCTTTTTGCAAAAAGTTTTGAGATAAAATCTTTAAAATCAATATCCAAATATCCAAAATATTTTCCTGAGAAAAACTTTTGTAATTCAAAAGTCCTACGGGTAAAATGGGAAAGATTGGCAATTTTAAAAACTCAGGGTTTTGAAATCAATTTTGAAAATAGTTAAAACTCGAATCTGAATTGAGAATTTTTGAAATCAAAATGACATGTTGTGCAGTGAAATGATATGAAATGTTTCTGCAATGCTATGCAAAGACGTGTTCTATGAAATGTCATTCTGAATCTAGAATTGGAAATTCTAACTTCTTGTCGGGAATAGGATTTTGAAAATTTACAGTTTGAAGATGTCTCTGAACCTAAATATAAAAATTTCGAGGCTTAAGAATGAAATTTTAGACTTTCTGCAAGGTCTAAACTCAGAAAATGACCATTTTGCCCTTCATTGCTTCCGGAGAACTGAAATGTGATAATTGGTAGAGATGTCAGGAAGGTGAGTGAAAATTTGGGGTGTTTACAGTAGGTATGACCAAGACCAGGTAATCCGGCTAGAGTGGTAGAATCTCTTTGAGGATACACTGTCCAAGACCGGGTAACCGCGGAGATGGTGAACTATGAGGAAGTGTACTGTCCAAGACCAGGTATACCATCTAGGGCGGTAAATCCTTGTGAGGTTATACGCTACTTAGATCAGGCAATCCGGCGGAGAACTTGTGTGATTTTGATGAAAAGTTATGGTGAGCAGTATTGATCTTCTGATATTGATAGATATGGCCAGTTATGAATCTATAGGTTTGACTTTCTAGCGATAGCGGCCTTGTTTGGTGTCGTTTAAGATCGTTCGTAGAACGTGCTCTTTTGTCGTGATGTTGCTGCACGATTGAGCTGTGATGTGGTTTTTGTCTGAATTATGTATGCTCATGATTTTTGTATGATTGCTGTGATTATCGTTTTCGCGAGCATGGTTGTCAGACCTAACGATTGATTTCGTGTCTTTTGTCATGATGGATGACTCGGAAGACTAGATGCAACGATATTTTGGGTGTTGTGAACAACCTTGCAGAGGTTGTGCAACAGCAAGCGGTTGTGATACAACAGTTGAATGTGAATCTTCAGTTCATAGCCCAAGGTGGGCAAAATAGTAGTATGGATACCTATAAGTGATCCATAGATTTGAATCTTCCTGCTTTTGAGGATAAGACAGACCCTGAGACTGCCGAATCGTGGATGCGCGAGAGAGAGCAGAAGCGTCAGAAGGTATCTCAGAACCGCCAGCGTAAGCGATCCCAGCGATCGAATGTCCCGCAGAAGTGTCGACGATGCGACGAAGATCATGCTTTTGGAGCTTGTCCTCGTTTCGATGGCAAGTGTTTCAAGTGTGGACAACCAAATCATATTGCCAAGTTTTGTCCTAACAAGTCTACGAGAGACTTAGTTGTGGCCGATTAGGCGTTGTTAGACGAGATCTGACCATTTTGTTGTTGCTTGTTGTTTTATGATTTCACGGATGAAATCCTTTTTAAAGAGGGTAGAATGTAAGTGTGAACACCCCAAATTTTTCAAAATGTTGTAAATATTCTCTCTTTGCCCCTGATCCCATTTTATTTTTTTTAGAAAACTAAGTTAATTTCAATATAAATTTCAGTTATTTTTCGGATTTCCTGGAATAAGCTCCATCTTTATCCATCTAATTCGATGTTGAGTCCAGATCCCGTTAAAATCAAAATCTGAGCCTCGCTATCCAAGTTTTATCAAAATCTACAAAAATTCAAGAATAAATTTTTGAAAAAGCTCAGACAGTTCATTCGGCATTTGTTTGGGTCCAGTGTCTTATATTCCTCAAATCGGAAACCAAAACTCAAGTACTTTCTTAAAACCTTGGATCCAAACACGTTGTCGGAGGAAATTTCAAAAGTTTCTCTTAGAAAGCTCCTCTTCTTGTAAATATTTCTCAAAAAAATACAAAAATACTTTTGTTTTGCCTAGATCTTTAGAGTTTTATTCAAAAATAAACAATTTTTTTTTTTTAGAAAATACCAAGAAAACAAACAAAAAATTTGAAAAGGGAAGTGCAAAAGCTTTTTAGTTTTGGAAATTTTGTTTTGAAAAATTGGAGAATCCTCCTTTCAAAAAATCACAAAAATTGCAACTGTCTCGCTTCCCCCTTTTCTACCTCGTTTTTTTTCCTTATATTCTCGCCCTCTGTCTCGGTTCACTCTCCTCCGATCGCAGACCCTCTCCTTCTCGAAGCATCCCGAGGTTGCCTCCCTTCCTCCACCCTCCGATCCTCCATGGCCTCCATCTCCCGTTCATCCCCAATAACCTCTCTTTCTCTCCATCGCCCACCGATGGATCTCCTTCCGTCGATTCCTAACTGTCTACCCTTCTGGAACCATTGTCCCCCTCTTTAAGAAGGGCACGATGAGGAAACCCAGGGAGCATCGACCTTCATTCTACCATCGCACCTTTCCTTCTTTCTCCTCTCTGATCGATACAACTTCTGCCCTCCCATTCCCCTTTCTCCTTCTCTCAGTTTTCCCTTGTTATCTTCATTATTGACCGATTGAAGAAGACATCGCAGCAAAGTCAAGCAAGCCGTATTATCTCTCTTGCTCCATTTGGAGGAACAGATTAACTCCTTCTCCAGAGCTCCTGTAACTACAATCGCTCCTCTTACTTAATCGGAGGAAAAGAATCCTGCCCGGGGGGCAATACAAGGAAGGAACCCTTCTCACGCAGTCCCTCGTATTCACGGTAAGGGCTATTTTTTTTTTATTATTATTCCTCCACTTTCTTTTCTTTTTTTTTCATCACAGCACTCGCATAGTGTTGATCTTGCCTGTAGCGAGCATCGATCTATGCATATTGTGCAAAACCAACAGGAACGGTCGTATTCCAACATCTCGATGTCCAGCTTGCATCACCATTTCCCATTTATTTTAGTTTTAGTTTTAATTTGTTTGAATCTTGGGGTTTGTTTCCTCTCCAGTCTCTATTCCCATTGTCCATTTAGCTTGGCTCATGCTTTCATTATCATATTTTGACTTCTGTTTTATTTTCCTGCTTTGATTCATACTTTTGCTGAAATTCTGTTTAATTCTTGTTTTAATTCATGCTCTGCTTCCTATTTTGGAGTTGCCTCGTTCCCTGTTAGCATCCTGGTTTTGATTGCTATTCTATGATGATATTTACTTTCTTTTCTGTTTTGTGTCTCTCATTTTGATCTATCCTGAACACTGGTTTTTGTTCTGATTTGCATGAATGTTGATCCCTATTCTGATTGTTTTGAAGCATATTGACTCAGATTTTTGGTCTGAATAATTGTTTGAATGTATATCAATCGAGTTACAGCAATCAAGTGGTCACAGCTCTTAATCAGCTTTTAACTGATATCCGGCGAGCGTTGTTGCTGAACTCTGGCAAATGTTGGTTCTAATGTCAGGGATGTGATCTCTAATGTCACTTAACTGAGCCATATTGAGCGTTATTGAGTTTGACAAGGATCATTAACATCATACTTTATAAATCTTCGTTGAGTTTACTATGTTTTGAAGAGTTTCTATTTCAGTTTACTAATCGGTAGCTGCTATGGATTGCTATAGGTTTTATCTAAGCTTTGTCATATTAGCCATTATCTTGATTAGCAATCAATGCAGATCTGCGAGAGCTGTAATTTTCAACAGCTTTTGCCCATCTGCTTGCCTTGCATTCCCAATTGTATATAACCTCGTCAATATTTCCTGCATCTCAGCCATTTCCTTAGTTTTACCCTTACGTTAGCATCATAATATCATGGCATTACATTTTTCTGTGTTTACTGATGTTTTATGTTCTATCATGTATGTCATTTTGTCATCATATCTAGGTTAGATTCCTTGTGTTATGTCATTGAAGTCTCTGAGAGTTTGTTTTATCATGGTATTGATACATGGTTTTCCCATATCATCATACCGTCATCCTGACCCAAAATTAATGTTGAAGTTGGTTCACGAAATCAGTCCATTCTGAGTTGGGTATGCTCCCCTCAGATTTGTGTTTTGATTAATTGCTCTAATGGATTGATGCCAGTTACACTAGTCGGCTGTAGAGTAGTATCAGTAATGAATCCCCAAGATGGTGGTGGTTCTTGTGCCCCATCATAAGTTATGTGGTGTCGTGACTGATCTATGCTAAGTCTTAGATTTGGAAGCTAAAATTTCATGACAGATGTTACTTCCAGAAGACGAAGGTTGTTGAAACAGAGTGTAATGATGTATTATACTTTGTTTAGATGCAATGTAACCATTCATAATGTAAGTTCAGTTAATTCAATACAGATGATTAGTTCAATACAGTTTTGTTTACATTTGTGGTGAACTGGGTATTTCGTGGGATGATAAGAGTCGATCCCTGAAAGAGACTTTAAAACAGAATCTCTTCTATTTGACGTCTGTAGTGTTTCCAACCATGAGCCCCGTTGATGTTACTAAGGTGGACAAGTGGAAAAGGCTCCCCAAGGAGATATTTGATGAAGCGCAAAGAGATCTCCAACATAGTGGTTTGGTCAGATAAACGAGGGGATGTTGAACATGATATACCTGGGCAAAATGACAAATATCTAATGTTTTTTTTGACAGAAATTGGAAAACGGCACTGTCAAACTAAATTAAATATTCAGGGCAGTGCAAGATTCGGATCTGAATCAAGGGAAAGTGATTTTCTCTGCATCCACAATGCAAGATCCACCAAAGGCTCTGTTGCTACTGCACTGTATGTTCCAGCCCTTCTTTGCAAATATATACCTGCTATGCACATGCTTATCATCAGGTTACGTTGCACCCATTCAATTTTGCCATCTTGTACACGCCCCTGTATTTCCCTGTTGTGTAATCCTCTTTTCCCCTTTTGGATCCCCCCCCCTTTTACATCACATTTTGTTGTAATTAGAATAGCATATCACAAAACCTTCACTATTCTCACACACTCACTATACCCTGGGCCTTGTCACACCTCATTACATAGCCCTCGGCGCAGCAATAGCCGACTGTCACCCATACATTGTAATTGCCATTCGGTAGTATCTTCATTTGCACTGTGCTTCCACCACCTTTTCTTTTACATCTGCTGTAAAAAAATATCACTATTCATTCCTGCAGAACCTGTCGTAACATGCATAGCCACTTCATTTTTTCCCTTAGCATACACCATACAGCCCATTCAGTGTTTAGGCTCATTCCACAAGATGCATTCTTTAGCATTTACTCCTCCACATGCAAATAATAACCTCATCATAGGCTGCTTTAGTAGTTAAAGTCACCATCATGTCCTCCCATTCCTTTACTCAGCACCTACCATTTTCATCATGTAGCAATCCATGACAGGCCCCATACACACATTGTGTTGCAGCCGTTGTATATACTATCTCACCAACCTCACAGCCACAACACAGTATCTTCTATAATTTTTCCTGCAAAACATATCTTGTCAGGCAAAACTACTGCATAAGTACATTCCTTAAAAGTATGTCGTGTCTAAGCATCTACCTTCCTGGTGCAATCACAGCTTAGCCTTAAACCACTCCAGCACCTACCCTGTCACGCCTTCCCTGCAGAAAATCATTAAGGCCTCATCACATCATAAGCATTTGTTCATTTTCTATGCCCTACTAATTGTTGTCCATTACATTTTTCTTGCATTTTATACACACGTTATTGTGACTATCATAGTATTTTCTATCATTCCATTATCATGCCAATGCATTCTCCATAATATTTTTGGTTAATATCCAGCATGGATATCATTCATATATCCTCCTAGGCACATTCATTGCATCATGTCCATGAGCTTCCTGCACCTCCCTTTTTCAACAAAGATATCCCTGCTTATTCAAACTCATATAATAGAGATTATACCTAGGCAAGGTATGTGCACCCCTTCATTTAGTACATGCATTTTTAGAATATTCTTCCTCACTAGCCTAAGCATATCATGTATAAAAGGCACATCTGAATTTTCCTTTCCTGAACATATCACTTGTAATATGCATATATATGTATATATACATCTATGTACATGTATGTGTATATATATATATATATATATAAGCATTTTACTTAGTACATATACTTCTTATTTAACATGGCCATTTTAGCACAAACATAGTATCTCACATCCTCCTCTATATTTTGTAAATTTTGCATTTGGCTAACTAAGTGTTTTGCAAGGGAATATGTGAAAGGGGTCATTATTTGGAGTTGTAAATTCAATTTCATGTATTGTAATAGTTAGATCCTAATGAGAATTTACATTTTCAGTCTTAGATAGAATAAATGAGCAATGTAAATTACTTGTTTTTATATCATTTTCTTCTTTTACTTTCAAAAATTCACAAATGGGACCACGAATGGCACGTGCACCATTTTTTAAGAGGTAATTAATCCTAAGTTGATGATTTACATTAATGGCCATAGTCAGGATGTAAACAAAACTTAGGATTTTTATCTCTTATGAAATAACACTGGATCCACACTGGATCATTTTTCAAAATTCATCATGTTTTCTTTAAATATTTTTCTCTATTATCAGAGTTTAGTCTAAAATTAATTCAATACGTATACCAATGGCCATAGTCAGGGTATGCTGAGAGTTAATTTCTTTCTAAACTCTATAAAGGCACCAAAATATGTTTGATTCTTCATTTGAATTTAGATATGATCATTATATAATACATTCAATGACCATAGTCAGGAATGTATTATATCATTAATCTTATTTACATTCATTTAAAGAATGAAATATGATTTTTAAATCCAATTTCAAAATTATTCAAATTCATTCATCATTTAGGATCGAATTGCATCATATTTTCAAAACCCCTTTTCAAAATTCCAAGTGATTCTTCTTCTTCATTTATCAGATCAAATCTCATTTATAGATAATTCAATTTTATCTCATTTCAAGATTCATGATTCAAATTCAAAGTCCAAATTGACTTTGAAATATTCAAAATCATCTCGTATTCTAAATTTCCAAATTCAAAACTTTAAATTCAAAATCCAAATTGACTTTGAAATTCATTTGTATATTCAAAATTCAATTTCTAAATTTCAAATCAAAAGTCAAATTCAAACTTTGGAATTCTAAATTCATCTTCAGGATTCAAATTTGAATTCCAATCAGCATCTCAAATCAAAGTTTTGAGATGAACTCTGAATCTCAGAGTTCAAGTCTTTTCTAAATTTTAAATTCAATTTGGGTTTTTCAAAAAAAAAAACCAAATCCATCTTCAAAAGTCCCATTTAGACTTTCAAAGTCCAAAATTAGAACCCAATCTCATCTTGGATTCCAGATCTTGGATCCAATTCCACCTTTAGGATCCAGAATCCACCTCCACTTTTTGGATCTCAGACCTTCAGATCCAAAATCCATTTTTAGGATCCAGAATCCAATCCCATCTTGAATCTCAGACTTCAGATCCAAATCCATTCTAGGATCCAGAATCCAATTTCACCTTGGATCTCAAACTTCAGATCCAAATCCATCCAGAACCCAGTTCCACTTTGGATCTCAGATTTCAGATCCAAAATCCATCTTAGGGCCCAGAGTCCAACTCTATTTTTGGATCTCAGATTTAAGATCCTAAATCCATTTTAAGATCCAAAATCCATTTTAAGATCCAAAATCCATTTTAGGATTCAAAATCCAATTCCATCTTGGATTCCAGATCTTGGATCCAATTCTATTTAGGATCCAGAATCCAATTCCATTCCCAATTCTAGATTTCAAATTCAAATTCCATTTTTCAGATCTCATCTGAACTTCCTAAATCCATTTCTATTTTTATACCATTTGGATTCAAATTCCACCCTGATTTCAAATTTTAAATTCAATTCCATTTCAAAATTTTATCTCTTCTCCTAAATCTAAGTTCAAAGTCCATTTCCTGACTTTGAAATTTCCTTCCTTTTCCCTTTTATTTCATCTTCAAATCATTCTTTTCAAATCCCAAGATTTGTTTTCCCAACTCCGATCATTTCAAAGACTTAGAACTTCAAAATATCCTTTTTGAACTATCTCAAGTTCTAAGTTAGATTCTACCATTTCTTTATTTTATTATCAAATTCATCTCAGAAAAATTTGAAAAATTTTCAAAACATTTTCTCAAAAGAGCATACATCCTTGCATTGCACAAGCATGATTCTTTGTGCATTTAGACTTAGGATAAATTCTTAGATGATATTTTAGCAAAGCAAAAGGCATAAATTCGATCATTCGTTTGATTACCCCTGGTAAAGGCGCCAGGAACGGTCGAACCTCGTACCGACGAGCGAATCCCGTCTCCCAATTTTCTCGCAAATATTTCAAAAACGGAGGCGAGTAATCTTTTAAATCTTTTCAAAATTAAGGTCAAGTGAGACCTTCGTAAAAGAGTTCTTCTCTCACTCTTTCTTTTCTCTTCCCTTCTCTCTTCTTTTCTGTCTTTTATTTTCTCCCTTCAAAAAAGAGAAAATAGAGGTTAGAAAGGAAAAAGAGAAGGAAAAGAGAGAAACACCAAGAGAGAAAAATTTTTGCGATGATCACAGTTTTGGCGACCGAGATGGGATGGGTCTTCATCCGGTCGAATTTAATGCCTTTTTCTTTTGCTTTGATATTATCTAAGTCTTTATTCTTTCAATATCAGCTACATTTCCATGAAAACCTTAGGAGCCTAGACTCTGTCCTAAGCTGACATCATTGCATATAGGATTTAAGTATGGTTTGGTAGGACCATATTGAGGAGATTATTCCATGCTCACATTAGACTTAGGTCTGAAATACAACTCTCCTCAATTGTAGGGATTGAATGTAAAACAATGTATGCAAGTGTATGCTTCTCTTCATTTTAAATCTATCTCTTTTAGGACTTGTATTAGAGCTTTCTGGTTTTATCTGCATGTTGAGCATGTTTTTGAAAACATCCCTACCTATATTGTCCCGGTCTTCACGTTGCTGGGCTGTCTCACTGAACCATAGTTCGGGAGAGAGCCTCACAATTGGGCCACTTATTTGGGTTCGCGCCCCCCTACCACGTACCTAAGGGCTATAGTCCGAGGTATATTGGTAGGCGCTCAAGGATGTTGGGAAACCTTACCTTAGAACTGGAGAATTATTTTTATGCCACGTACTTCGAGCCTCGGCTTGAGTATATCGGCATACCTTGATTGGAATCAGATGATCTGAACCATAAAGTTAGGATTAAGGTCCTACAAGCCATTTCAAATATTGCATTTAGAGTCAGCCTTTTAGGGAATGCTGTGTGTGCATCCTTGTTTGTGCAGCTTTGATTATGCGATATTTTCTTATATTCTCCTATATATATTAAAACTTTTCAAAACCCTGGGTATATTACTTAAAATTTCCCTCTTTTTTCAAAAACCCAAGGCGTATATTCTTTTTTTACCTACATTCTTTCTCTTTTATGTCAAATTTTTCTTTAAAAACCCTAGAAATCCCTTTTTCTAAAATTCCCTTGATCTTTTTACAAAATTCCAGGATTCATGTCTATCTTCTTCTCTCATCAAATGTTTATCCGTAAGTCCTGCATTCTATTTAATTCTCTTCTTCTTTACCTCAGTATCATTCCGATGGCATCCGATTCCATTGATGATGTCTTTTCCAGAGATCATGTCTTCTATTAAATGAGGGATGGAACCCCGGATCATCGGGTTATTCAGTCCCATTCCTTCTTCCCATGGTGATATTATTCCTGGTTCGCCACCTTCTCGCGTATGTTCCCAGACCACTTGGATGACTGTGGATTGGAGATGGCATCGACAGTGGGCAAGCGAACCATCAACGACAGTTTGATTCAGGCTATGGTAGAGCGACAGAATCCGCGTACCTGCACATTTTGGTTTCCGTGGGGAGAGATGACTCTGCTAATGGATGAGTTCAGCGATATCATGGGATTGCCAGAGCCAGCTGGTCAGCCAGACGATCCGGTGGAGCAACAATTCCTGATCAATGTCAAGGGAATAGATGTTCGAGAAGCATTAGCCAGATCTTGGCCTCTCACTGAGATCAACGGGAGTCAATTCATCGACCTGTTCAGACTCTATCGCAAGTATGGAGCCTACGAGGAAGTTGACACCTTGTCCCGAGCAGCGAGAGAAAGAATCCAGCATGCTATGGTCCTATGCATAGTGGGATTAGCATTGTTTCAGGACGGTCAGAATTTCATCGATGTCAGAGTTGCCCAACTCTTTCGAAGATGGGGAAGCAAGCAGACCCGTCAACTTTCAATGTCCATGGCAGCCCTAGCCTTTCTCTACAGAGGCTTAGCTCGTTTTGCCCTTGGGGAGACCATTTTGGTGGAAGGATGCACGTATGCCTTGCAGTCTTGGTTCTTGCGACATGTTCCATCGAAGGCCAGTTCTTTCAGGTTCAACAGCAAGAAGCCAAAGTCTGTTGTTCAGTATCGACTTTGATCGAGGGTCTGCATCAGGAAGAGATCCTTTGGGATTACTTCAACAGGCAAGAATCAGTTCCTCGCTACATTTATGCTCGTAGCAAGCGTTACAGATTGCTTGGCCCTTTCTTCTGTGACAACTATCAGCCAAAGAGGTGTCTCACATAGTTCTCGCAGCGGCAGGTTCGTGTCAACACTCACTTCCCGATGGGCCATATGCCAGAGTTCGATCTGCAGTCGAATCAGTGGTTTGGGGCATACCATGTAACCAAATACACTTGGGACTCCTTCATTCCATTGTCTGTGTTTCCGGGTCCTAATGTATCTTCGGAATATCGAGAATGGTGGCAAACTGTCTGCCCACCTTCTCTTTGTATTTAAATTTTGTCATCAATAAAAATGCAACTTTGTGTTCTGTTAAAAAGCTCTTTATGGCCAAAATTTTATTCTTTTATTTTTATATGGTCACGATCCCCGTGACGACCTCATCCTTAGTGATGAGACGTTGTCTTATATTCTTCTTCAAATTATCTCTTATCATGATGGACGACCTCGCCTAGGTAACAAGGCATATTTTTTTTCGTCACCGCAAAATGGTGACACAATTATCACAAAATTTGTGATGACCCGATCCCTGGTGATGGGATAACTTGTTTAATTGTCTGTCAATTCCTCCTTTCTTGTCTTTTCCTTAAAAGGTCGTGTTTTCAAAAACTCCTCTGAGCTCTAACCATTCCTTTATTTCTACAGAAATCATTGGCATTGACAAAATGGTTCAGACCAGAGCTGGAAAGGAGACTGCCCCTCAGCACAGCGGCAGCGAAGTCGAAGCAACAAATTCTCCTAAGTCAGTCAGAGGGCAGAATCAGAACAAAACCGATGATATAGATCCTGCCATGTATAACCTGTTTCAGAGAATGATGGCCAGAATGATGTCAGAGCAAGCCGAGGCCAGTCAGAAGAAGGTCGCTCCGAAAAGCAAACCAAAGAAGAAAACTATGAAAAAGCCGGTCAGGATTGTCAGAAAGAAGGTCCAGCCTGACACCACTTCTGAGGAATCGGAATCAGTAGAAGAAGAATCAGAAGAAGAAGAACAATTTGTCTACCCTCAGAATCCACCGCAATAGTTTGTGAAGATCGCTGCAGAACCCGAATCAATAAACAAACCTATTCCAGCTAATGATCTGATGCACGAGCAGATGAAAGAAATGAATCGGGCCATCAAGGATATTCAGGACAAAAGCAAAGGCAAACAGACTTACTCTAGTGAGGATTTTTACAATGGCCTAGATGGGGATGACAATCTGGAAAATCTCCCTTGCAAGTTCCTCAAGTTTGACGAAATAGGCAACCCTAAGGCTCATTTGGCCACTTTCTATGCTGAGTGCGGCCGTTTCAGGAAAGACAATCGGGCGTTATTCATTTTCTTTCCTCGCAGCCTAGAGGGTGTAGCGGCCAGGTGGTATGCAGACCACATCAAACCTATCAAACTATGAGAGTTTGATAAGCTCGTAAACTTGTTCATTGAGCGCTTCATGTTCAATGTTGAAGCCTCACCAACTCTTAACCATCTGTACAATCTAAAGCAGAACGAGAATGAGAAGGCTAGCGAATTCATCCACAGGTGGAGGAGCAGCTGTAACAGAATGAAGGTTCCCATCCCAGAAGAGTACGCCCTACAGATTATTTTGAACAACTTTGCTCAGCCTCTGAGGAACCTCATTTCTACCTCTCCTGCCAAATCATTCATCAAGTTGATTGAGAGAGCCGAGTGGCTCGAGACTGGATTAGATAACGACCTCTACGAAGGGTACCCATTCGTCCGAGGTAACCCCGATCAGAAGAAGAAGGCACACGTCGCCTACTCTATAGAGTTTTCAGATCATGGCAGTAGCTCTAACAGCAAGAAAAGCAAGAGAAACCGCTGAAAAGACTCTGGACCCCCTAAGGCTGAAAGGACCAATTCGGCAGCTCAAAAAGGAAAATTTGTAAAGCCGCAGCCTGTCCAAGCAGCGCCACAACCTGAAGCCAGTCAGCAAGAAAAACCAAAGCACGAAGGTTGGAGCTATGATCGGGAGTTCACAGCTTTGGAACAATCCCGCGAGGACATCCTTGAGTACATGTTGTCCAAGGGAATGATCAAACTCCCAAAGGTCGCAGAGCCTCCGGTCGCTATGGGCAAATGGACTGACAAATTCTGCAAATTTCACCGGACTGTGGGGCATGACACAGAGCACTGTTTCATCCTCAAAAACATCATCCAAGACTGTATTGACAAGAACTTGTTAATCGAGGAAGAGGATGAGCAACAGCCAGAGATCTTGTCCAAGCCATTCCCTAAGCATTCAGCTTCCGTGATTACCGAACAATCGATTTTCCTTCAAGGCAGTATCCAGTCGTGTTCTAGCAAAGGCATTCAGGACCAACATCAAGTCCTCGTATTGCGTCAAGCACAGTCTTCCACCAAGAGGGTGGATATCATATCATTGATCAAGAAGGCAGTAAAAGAGCCAACAAAGGTGACAACAGAAGTCGCCAAGCAAGTCCCCAGGATTCCGAAGTGCTTTATCCAGGCAGCTTCAAAGAAGGGAGAAACTTCGGGATATGCTCAGAAGCCCATTACAGCGCTGTCAAACATCTCTATCCTAGAGTTGACCCATGCTTCTCTGGAGCATCAGCAAGTGCTAGATGATCTGCTGTGCAAAATCAAGGTCAAGCCAAGTACAATCGCGCAGGATATGGCATAAATCGTCAACCAGGCTATGACGAACGCGCCCATCACATTTTCAGATAAGGACTTGCCTAAACCTCATTCATTTCACAACAATGCCTTATATATAGTGGTGCGGACCAGGAGGATGACAGTCCCTCATGTGCTTGTCGATGGAGGCAGCAGCCTCAACATTTGTCCCGAGATGACAGCCAAGGCCTTGGGACTGAAAGAAGAAGAGTATACCCCAGATCCCATAACGATCTACGGTTTCGACAACCATGGGCAGACGGCCAAGGGGAAAATATTTCTCAAAATTTTCATCAACTACTCGGTGCATACTGTGCTTTTTCATGTGGTCAACGTGCCGCCTACATACAACCTTCTTTTAGGGCACACTTGAATCCACAACGCCAACGCTGTTCTTTCAACCCTTCACCAATGCATCAAATGGTCGAAGGGAGGTATGATCACCATGGTCCTAGAAGAGGATCCGGAAGAGCGACTCCCGCAACCAATGATTCCCCGTCCTACTTTCACTGCCGACATCCCAAGCATCAGAGAAGTCGATGAAATCAATTTAAGTGAAAGTCTAGACATGTTGAAGCTGAAAGAGATCTAGCCAACCGAAAATGTCGCAGCAGTGGTCCAGTGGCAGGGACCTCGCTTCTTCAAGCTGGGTGGGCGTCTCGATTGCGCTTCCCTCAAAGATCACCCTCTTTTCCCTCAGTTTTCGAAAGCTAGAAAAGGGTTTGATCTCCTAATAAAGCATGGATACCAACCCTTCAAGGGTCTGGGTAAGGATGGGAATGGCATTTTAAAACCAATCATACCCGCTCGACATGTCACGGGTACAGGACTGGGTTTCACCGGTCAATCATCCGGCAGGAAGACAATCTTCGTCAAAGGGGCAGAATGAAGACAATGCCTTTGTTTTATGTTTTCTGTTCCTGTTTTCCTCACATCGTCATGTAGGGGCGAGTCCACCCCAGTCTTTCCTTTCTTCATCAACAATCATTTGTAAATATCAAAGTTACTTAATCAATGAAAATTTTGTTTATTCTTCTCATCTTGGTGTACATAATTCTTTGCTTATGTCTTTGTTTATATCATCATTTTCTGCTTCTATGTAAAAGGCTATTTTTAAATTTCGTATCTTTTCTCAAAAAACCTTCTTTGCGCCTTCAGGATCGCCGAAATCATGGCTCCTAAATCGCTCAAAAGACTCTTTATCAATACCAACTTTCTTCAAAATAAATCCAAACCGGCCAAAATCTGCAAGGCAAAGGCAAGGGCAGAGGTCAGCAAAGTAGCAGGGCAGATCGAAGAATTAGCAGAGTTCGACTCAGCGATTCAAGAGTTGCCAGAGTTTGCCAGTATTCAGAAGCAGGACGAACCATCGCCGTTGGTTCAGGATCCGACAGAGGATGTCAACATCGGTTCAGATGATGATCCAAAAATCCTCAAAATTGGCTCCAGCTTTGTTATAGCAGCAAAATTTTTCCCTCTTCTCTTCCCTTGCGGGAGAGAGAGGAAAACATGCTTTCGCGATTCAAACTTGACCGGATTTTTGGAAATTGTTTTGAAATACTCGCCTCCATTTTTGAAAATAGCAGGAAAATCCATGGGATGGGGCTCGACCTGTCGGTACGAGGTTCGACCGTTCCTGCCGCCTTTAACAGGGGTAATCAAACCAAGGACCAAAAATGTGCTTGACCTAGGTAAATCATCGAAATTGTGTTCTATCCTAAATGCACAGAGAATTCAGGCATGTGCTATGAGATTTTGTAAAATGTAAGTTGGAAAAATATGATGTATGCTCAGAAAATTGCTTTTGGAGTTGGAAAAGTCTTTCTCAGTCAAAAGATGGAAATCAATCTCTCAGGAAACTCAGATGAAAGGATTTGAAATCTCAAGAAATTTTATAAAGATTTGGGAAAATCATGAATGGTTGAAAATCCTGGGAAAATAGAAGTAATTCTTGAGAAAAGGTGAACATTTGAAAAGGAAAATATTGATCAGGAAAACTCTGACTTTGAAAGTTTTCTTTGGAAAATGATTGAAATTCATTGGAAAACTCTTTGGAGAAGAAAAATCCAAACTTAGGAAATTGAAATCCTAAGAATATTGTTCTTGAAATATTTTGAAAATCAATTTTGATTCTTGAGAAAGATTGAAAAACTCCTTTTGAAAATGAATCTTGAGAAAAGAGCATTTTCCAGGGAAATTCACGGGAAAACTTGACTTGCGAAATTCAGCTTTGAAAATTTTTAGAGTTTCTAGAGAAATTGATATCCTTGGAATGACGCTTTCTTGAGAAAATCATGAGAAAAACATATGATACCATGATGCAGATGATTTGAATAGTGAATGCACTTTGAAAAGATTTTCTGAGAAATTTGTTGGAGAAATGTGTATTAAGTCAAAATAAATCCTTCACATGTTCCGACTGTAGCCATGAACATGTTCAGAGTTTAATTGATTTAATGCACAATATTTTGCAAAATTGGAAATATGATGTGCATTTTAAGATAGCCTAAGAGTGTAGGCTCAATGTGTCTGGTAGAAAGATGATGGATCTGGGTCTCGTCCATATTCCGACTAGGGCCGTAAATATGAACTCCACCGAGTTCATCAACTCCCTAAGAGTGGGTGCACGTGCCATTCGTGTACATCCATAGTGCTTTTGAAATAAAATGCATGAATCACATAAATAGGATATTGCATGAATTCAAACTATATGATATGCATCCTAGTCTAAGCAGAAAATTAAACCTCTTATTCCAAGATTTACATTATTACATCACAAATTAAATGAAATAAAGAGAAATTGCAGACTTCAGCTCCTTCTTTTGAATGTTCCTGCCAAGCTTGAAATGGGGTTAGCTCAATTATGTGGGTTTTTCCAAGATTTTCCAATAATATTATGAAATTATTGGACTTAATTGGATATAAACCCTATTCCCATGCTTCCTTGATATTTGAAATGATGTAAATGCAAAAAATCCAGTAAGAAATAGTTTGAAATTCGAAATTGTGGTCAAAATGACCAAAATACCCCTAATATTGAGGTTATATATTTAAAATGAGGGTTTTTTGAAGGAAAACTTGGTAAAATTGAGATTTTGAAATTTGAATTGAATCAAATGATGGTGAAATGCAGTATGAGGCATGATGACATGCTGCTAAACACATCAGGATTGTAAAATCAGAATTTGACATGCTACCCTTCATCAAAAATAATGAATTTCGCTTGGATCTGGGTCCCGCGGGGCCCTGTTTTGATGATACGGCTAAACCGAGCATCAAACGAATTCCAAATCACACCAAATTCGATATGAGGCACCCATCTACCTTTATAAACAGCTTAGAATGCTAAAACTCACGGAATGACATGATTTAGATGCAAAAATTTATAGAAAATCCTAAGATGGGTGAATTTCGCCTATGGACCCGAACCAAATATAATACTTAATGCAATAATACAAAAATTACACCATAGAAACATATGAGATTTTGCAGACTGCTAAATGACATGAAAATAAGTAATTTTGTCTTTTACAGCTTCGGGATTTGAACTACGGTGAGTTCGGTAACGAGAATTTGGTTCTGATGGAGGCAAAATCAACCTGATCCGATGTAACATTGCATAAAAAATAGCATCCAACTATAGAAATTTCTGATATTTAACTGAGGAACTAAAGACATACATAGGAACAACTTTCCTTTTTATGATTTTGGCATTTGATCAACAGAAACAGAGATACAAATACGACTTTTCATGCCTAAATCAACAGAGCAGATAAATATCACAAAACAGGAGACTGACAAGAAAAATCTAAAAACCGATATTAAGACTGTTCTAAAAATCATAAAATTTCAGATTCAAATAGAGGACATTCCGAAATGACATTCATTTTTTACAGATTTGGATTTGGAGTAATACCCAAAGAGAACCCATCGACTTAAGTTGATCCTGAGTCTCAGTGATTCAAATCAAGCTCTGACATGTGTCCCAAACTCTTGGATTTTTTCCAGGCATCAAAAAAATTCATAAAAATCTTAGAAACTCATATTAAATAATAGACATCATCCCGAGTTTAGAACATTTTTTAGATCTAAAATTGAACCTCATATGAGAGAGATTTTGATTTTACAAGTCGAAGATAAATTTTCAAAATGTATCCCGGGTAACAAAACCCGATCTACCATTTTGAAATTTTACCGTAGTAAAAAAATTCAAATCATTCCGAAATTTTGGCAGCTTGTTAGGGACATCTAAGGGCGCATGCTATGATTTTCCCAGCATTTTTAACGAAAAATAAATGCATGAAATGACATGTGGACTGACTGACAAAAATAGTGAATTACCTAAATGAAGCTGAATGCATGAAATATCAAATAAATTCATGAAACATGCTATTTTAATAAAATAAAACATAAATCTAACCTATTTTAATGCATAAATATGATGAAATGTGAAAATCTAATCAAGAAAGCATGAAAGACATCTTTTTGATACGTGTCATTTTATGAGAATAGCTCGATCCATCCCTCGGATGAGCTCTTTCTTCAAAATGACGATTCGAATCGAGTAGGGATATTAGTATAATGAAATTAATAGGGATAGAAGTGCACCTTGCATTTTCCTGCAGCTTTGGAGCTCCCGAAATGAACGGCTACAAACGGCTTCTTTCGTCCTTTGATCCGGGCTTCAGATGGTTCACAAAAATCGATCCACGCCTAGATCGAATTGGAAGTGGTGCGAGCAAGGTTGGTGCTTCAATGTACCCTCTCAATTGAGCCCAAAGGAGGCATGAATTCAGAATTCCAAAATCGTGTAGTAGGGCAAATCTGAGTGAAAGTATTAAATCCAAAGGGAGCTCTCCTAAGCTGGGCGTGGGCCCTTGTATTTGTAGCCTTTTATGAGATTTTTGAATTTCAAACATGCTTAATCTGAGCCCTCCATGTGGCACCATCTTAGGGCATGCCACTTGGATTTTTGAAATAAATAAAATAAGAATTTTGTAGGTGAGACACCTCAGCAAGGGAATTTGAAAATTTTCAAAAAGCTTGCTTGATTTTCTCTGCAAGAATCTCCCAAATGGCACCACCTCAGGGGGTGCTATTTGGGGTTTAAAATTCAAAGTTTGTTTTTTGCAGGGAGACCTCATGTGGCGCCACCTCATGGTGGGCTACTTTTATTTTGAATAAAATAAAAAAAAACAAAAAATGAAGCCAAGTGGGGTTCTGTAATGGTGCCACCTCAAAAGGTGTTTGGGATTTGAAACTGGAAGGAGGGGAGAATTCCATGTGGTGCCACCTCTGAGGAGTTTAAATATTCAAATTTCTGCTTTTTCTGGAGGAAGCAGAGGCTGACATGTGGCAGAGGGAAGAGAAGCAGGGACAAGTACATGTGGCGCCATCTCAGACCAGATAAAAAAGGTGAAGTTCAGGATTTGCGCCACCTCTGGAAGGATTTGAATGTTTGAATTCTAGCTTTTTCTGAAGAGAGCAGAAAATGACGTGTCATTTGCTTTTTCTGAGAAGAGTAGAGAATGACATGTGTCATTTGCTTTTTCTGAGAAGGCCAAGAGTGACACGTGTCTTCTACTTTTTCTGAAGGAAGCTAAGAGTGACATGTGTCACTTACTTTTCTGAGAAAAGTAAGGAGAGACATGTGTCAGTTTGCTTTTTCTGAAGAAGGGAGAGATTGACACGTGTCCTCTGCAGGAGACACACTTCATCTGGCGCCACCTCAGGGGAGACAAGCTTTACTTTTTCTGAACAGGACAACACATGACACTTGGCGTCTCCTGGTGACCTGGGAATGACACATGGCACAGGGTGAAGATGGTGGACAAGTGGCGCCATCTTAAAGAGGCCCCACACTGACACTTGGCAAAGAAATGAAAAGAGATAGAAAATGACATGTGATGCCACCTCTAGGTGAACCCCACGCTAACACATGGCAGGGAAATGAGAGGAGAGAGAAAAAGACAAGTGGCGCCAATCCAGGGACAAGGCTCCTATATTTTTGGGTTTTTCAAAACTCAGGTTTTTCAAAAGAAAAGCCTATGTGATACCACCTCAGTGTGGGTCCCACATTGCTTCTTTATTGAAATAAAGACAAGACAGTAAACCTCTTTTTGGAATTTTCATAAAAATCTAGACTAATTGGCAAAACAAAATTTTTGAAAAGAGTTGGCCTCTGTAGGGCGATTTTGTAAAAGGAAGATATTTGAAATTGTTGACAAAAGGGAAAAATCTGAGATAAGGTGGCTGAAATCCATATTGAAAACTATCCAGATCGTTTTCCTAAGAAAATATTTTGAAATTCAGAGTCCTGGGGGTAAAATGGGAAAAATTGACAATTTTGAAGACCCAGGGTTTTGAAATCGATTTTGAAAATAGTTGAAATTTGAATCTGGATTGAAAATTTTGAAATCGAGAGTTCTAGACTTGGAAATGACATGCTGTGCAGTGCAGTGATATGAAATGTTCATGCAATGCTATGCAATGACATGTCTTATGAAATGTAATCCTGAACCAGGATTTGGAGATTCCCGTCTCCTGTCAGGAGTAAAATTTTGAACATCTGAGCTAAAATAGAGAAATTTTGAGAGTTGCAGATGCAATTTGGACTTTTGCAAGTTCCGAGCTTAGAAAATGACCATTTTGCCCTTCAGCGATTTCAGAGGCTAGATGATAATGCTTGGTGGAAATGTTGGGGAGGTGAGTGAAAATTTGGGGTGTTTACAAGCTTAAGTTCAGATAAGAAGAGAAACTCATCCATTTCCTCAAACAGCACCAAGAAGTCTTTGCTTGGACTTATGAGGATATGTCAGGTTTAGATCCCAAGCTGGTCGAACATCGTCTTGTGCTTAAACCAGACTGCAAGCCAATCAAGCAGAAATTGAGAAAAATGGACCCCCGAGTGGCACCACAAGTTAAAGAAGGACTTGAAGAGTTGCTAAAAGCAGGATTCATCCGGACTATCGAATACCCAGACTGGTTGGCAAACATCGTGGTCGTTTCCTAAAAGAATGGCAAAGTCCGAATTTATATTGATTTTAGAGATCTAAACAAGGCCACCCCAAAGGATGATTATCCACTCCCCAACATCGATCTTTTGATCGATAGCACGGTGGGCCACACCATGTTTTCCTTCATGGATGGATACTCAGGCTACAATCAAATCAAATTGGCCGCTTGTGATCAATCCAAAACTTCTTTTACTACGCCTTGGGGTACATTTTGCTACACAGTCATGCCGTTTGGGCTCAAGAATGTTGGGGCAACCTATCAGAGAGCAATGGAGGTTATTTTTCATGACCAGATGCATAAGAACATGGATGCCTATGTGGATGACATCTTGGTCAAATCCAAAGAAGGAAAGGATCATCTTGATGCTCTTGGCCAAGTCTTTGAAAGACTTATTTTGTACAAGTTTAGACTCAATCCACAGAAATGTGTCTTCGGAGTGGAGTCAGGCAAACTGCTAGCCTATATGATCAGCAAGAAAGGCATAGAGGTGGATCCTGCCAAGGCAAAGAAGATCATCGATATGCCGCCTCCCACCAATCTAAAAGAACTGCGAAGCCTTCAGGGTCGCATTCAGTCCATTCGGCGCTTCATCTCAAATTTGGCTATGAAATGCGAGCCCTTCAATCACTTGTTGAGAAAAGAAGTGAAATTTGAGTGGGGACCAGAATGTCAGCTCTCGTTTGAGCGCATCAAGCAGTATCTCCTCAATCCACCTGTTCTGAAGCCACCAGAACTTGGAAAGCCGCTTCTCTTATATATTTCTGTCAATCAAAATGCTTGTGGCGGATTTCTTGCGCAGTATGAGAAAGGCAGCCGGATAGAGCACGCCATCTACTACATAAGCAAAACTTTCATCGACTATGAGAAAAGATACTCTCAGATGGAAAAGTCATGTCTAGCCTTAGTGTGGATGTGTCAAAAGTTGAGGCATTATCTGCTGGCCTCAGAAATTAAAATTCTGTCAAGACTCAATCCTCTCAAGTACATCCTTGAGCAGCCTTTCTTTACCGGACGGATTGCAAAATGGCAAGTCCTCCTGATGCAGTACGACTTGAAGTATGTTTCTCAGAAGTCAGTCAAGGGTCAGTCCATCGCAGATCAGTTGGCAGACTTCCCGTTGACAGAAGAGATCAAGGCGGAAGATGATTTTCCCGATGATCGCATCTGCAGTATTCAAGAATCCCCAGTCTGGACCCTATTCTTCGATAGAGCTAGGAATATGTCTGGCATAGGGATTGGGATCTTGTTAATCACTCCCGAAAAAGAGATGATCCTTTATTCCCTCAAGCTCAGCTTTCAATGTACTCACAACATGGCCGAGTATGAAGCTTTGATACAAGGCCTCAAAATTTTGCAAGATTTCAATGTCAAAAGAGTACATGCCTTTGGTGATTCATTGCTTGTTGTCAGTCAAGTTAATGTTGAATGACAAGTGAAGGATTCAAAATTGATTCCCTATCAGAAGATTGCCTTAGCTCTCATAGGCAACTTTGAAGAATTTCAGCTCAACCATGTCGAGAGGGAATACAACCACATAGCGGATGACCTAGCCTACCTGGGTTCCATTTTATCGTTCAAAGACAGTGAATCCTGTCGTTCCTTTGAGATCGGCAGACTTGATCAACCTGCCTATATTCCAGCAGAACAAGTGAACCAAGCCACTCAGAAAGAGAAGCCTTGGTACCAAGACATCAAAAACTTTATTGAAACCGGCGAATTTCCACCGGAGATGTCAAGAAAGGAGCAATGTGCGGTTCAGCGCATGTCAGCCTGTTATTTCATCCTTGCCAGTACCCTTTACCACCGTGGATTCAGTTCTGAGTATGCCAGATGCTTAGATAAGGATGAAGCCATGGAAGTTGTCCAAGAAGCACGCGAGGGAATTTGTGGTGGTCACGTCGGCTACCAAACGCTCATCAAGCAGATTATCTGGGCGGGGTATTATTGGAAGACCATGCAGCAGGATTGCCATCAATTTGTGAGGAAGTGCGTCAAATGTCAGATGCATGCACCTTTCATTCATGCGTCAGCCGCATACTTGCAATCTGTGGTTTCTCCCTGGCCTTTTTCGATGTGGGCCTTCGACGTGGTGGGCCCAATCACCCCTTCGGCTTCTAATGGCCATAGATATTTCCTTGCAGCTACCGAATACTTCACCAAATGGGTCGAGGTTGTAACTCTGCGAACAGTAGAAGGCCGACATGTGGTTTCTTTTATTCATAAGAATCTTCTTTGTCGTTTTGGCGTCCCACATGATATTGTGTCAGACAATGGCAGTCACTTCAAGAATGAGAGGATGAAGACCTTCTGCTCGAAGTTCAGGATTCATCACCACTTCTCGGCTCCGTATTATCCCCAAGGAAATGGCCAGATAGAGACCACCAACAAAATTTTGATCCGCATTCTAGAAAGAACTGTGGAAACAGGCTGTGATTGGCACGAGAAGATGCATGATGCACTCTGGGCATACCGAACCACCATTCGGACCCCAACCAATGCTACCCCCTCAGAGCTTGTCTACGGGACCAAGGTAGTGTTACCTCTCCACGTTCAGAAGCCCGCACTCAAGTTTGTGTCGCTCATTGAAATCCCGCTTGATTAGTATCAGCAACAGAGATTGGTACAACTTGATCTGTTAGATGAGAAAAGGCTCGATGCAGCAGAGCACGCTCAAGCCTATCGTCAGAGGATAGCTCGACACTACGCCAAATCAGTTATTGAAAGAAGATTTCGAGTTAATGATCTTGTGCTCAGATTGACAGCTCATCTCAAGCATCGGCCATGGGGCAAGTGGTCACCCAATTGGGAAGGCCCTTATGTGGTTAACGAAGCGCTGCCTCGCAATTCCTATCGTCTGATCAACGTTGATGGGGTGGAACTGCCAGATCCTATCAACGCTCTACATTTGAAGAGATTCTACACTTAAATTGTTCATTCTAGCCTTTGTACTCTTCAAAAGTCTCTTTCAATAAAGCAATAATCTTCTATTGAATTCTCACATTCTTCTCCTTGATACTGGGGCACTTTATTTTGATCTATACTTATCTTCCTTCATCATATGCAGGCAGGATCAGACGAATCTCTTTCTAAAAATCTTATCAACTTCTCGATTAATCTTGTTATCTTTATTAAATTGCATTTATTCCATTTTCCAATCTAATCAAATTTTCATCAATTTATGGTCAATTTTGTCAAGTTTTATCAATTTTATTAAATTTTATTCCTTTATTTTTAAAACCCTTTCAGGTTAAGGGACAAACCTAATGCCTCGTTTCAATGAGGTATTTCCCTTTCAGGTTAAGGGATAAAACCTGAACCTCATCCCGCGAGGCCCTTTATTTTCTTTCAAAACAAGGGATAATCCTAAATTCTTCTATCATCAATTTTTCCTCAAATTTCTGTCAATTTCAACTAAATCTTTATTGTCAATTTCATTAATTTTTTCCTTTTATCAATCCTTTTATCCTTTATCATTTTCTATCAATCTTTATAGACTTTGACAAATTCTCTTCAGGATCAGGGATAATCCTGAAAACCATTCTAAATAAAATTCAGGTCTTAGGCCATCTTGGGTCAAGGACCTTGAATAAGTTTCTCATCCTCATCGTCGGAATCTATTCATTCTTTTTGTCAATCCTTCTAAAATCCGACCTTTGGATAGGAGTTATTTCCTTACCATCTGAGTTCCGACTCAGGTTTTGCTCTCATTTTATTTTTTTATTTTTTATTTTTGAAAGATCCGAGTTCTGACTCAGGTTTTCCTCTTTTATCTTTCGTTCGAAGTTCCGGGTTCCGACTCAGACTTCCTTTTAGACCCGATGTTCGTATTGGACCAATTGCTTGCGTCGAGAATTCGAGTTCTCAAACTCGATTCTCATTCATTCTTTTATTTTGAAAAACCGAGTTCCGACTCGGATTTTCCCTTTTGTATATGCTTATTTCCGAAGCTTCGAGTTCCGACTTGGGCTTCCTTTTGGTCCCGATGTTCACATTGGACCAATTGCTGCGCCGAGAATTCGAGCTCTCAAACTCGGTTCTCATTCATTCTTTTATTTTGAAAAACCGGGTTCCGACTCGGATTTTCCCTTTTGTATATTCTTATTTCTGAAGCTTCGAGTTCCGACTTGGGCTTCCTTTTGGTCCCAATGTTCGCATTAGACCAATTGCTACGTCGAGAACTCGAGTTCTCAAACTCGATTCTCATTCACTTTTTTATTTTGAAAAACCGGGTTCCGACTCGGATTTTCCCTTTTGTATATTCTTATTTCCGAAGCTTCGAGTTCCGACTTGGGCTTCCCTTTGGTCCCGATGTTCGCATTAGACCAATTGTTACGTCGAGAATTCGAGTTCTCAAACTCGATTCTCACTCATTCTTTTATTTTGAAAAACCGGGTTTCGACTCGGATTTTCGCTCTTTGTATATTCTTATTTCCTCGAGTTCAGACTCGAATTTCTCTTGTTGATCCAATGCTCGTATTGGACCAAAAGTTCTCCTTGCCGTTCCCTTTCAGGTTAAGGGACAAACTTGAACTTCCCCTTCAGGATAAGGGATAATCCTAAAACACCGATAGTCATTCTCGCTCAATTCTCAAGTATCTTCGAATGTCGGTCTCTTTCTCAACTCTCCGTCGAAGAATCCAGTGCTCGTGCTGGTATGCACTTTCGAAAACCCAGTGCTCGTGCTGGTGTGTGTATTTCGAAAACCCAGTGCTCGTACTGGTGTGCGTTCTCGAAACCCAACGCTCGTACTAGGGCATTTTTTTGAAACCTAGTGCTCATGTTGGCATGATTTTCGAAACCCAGTGCTCGTACTGGTATATTTTCAAAATTCAGTGCTCGTGCTGGTACATCTAGCGCTTGTGCTAGTGTTTGGCTGACTGATCCAGTTAGCTCTCCAAGTTCAGTCTTTGTACTAACCAATCATCAACAATTCAAGCTCTAAATTCTCAATTTCCACCTTCGGGTTATCATTTTGTCAAAAATTCAAAATCTTGTTCTCTTACTGATGTCTTCTTTATAATTGTTGTAAATTTGAAAAGATTTTTATATGTAAAACATGTGAAAACCAGACATCAAATAATAAAAACCGGTTCTCACTAGTGGATGAGATCGGGTCGAACTCAGGGAACGGGAATACTTCATATTCAAACACACAAATCTAAACTAATCTTTATTGTCGTATTATTAAAATGTAAAATGTACGAGAAAAGTAAAACAACTAACTATTACAACAAATGAATACCCTTCGCAGAGGGCGTAAAAAGCAATATTTACAAACCCAATTAAATTCCTAATTCTAAACTGAAAAGTAAAAATCTTCTATTCTTCCACACTTCCGTGTCACGCAATCGCTTCTGCTCCACTCCTGTGCTATCCTGCACAAGTCAAATGAACACGAGCAGTACCAGAGAAAGAAGTAAAACTATACTAAAAAAATACTAATTAAGTGCTAGAAATATAAAAGAAATGATGAAAGAAATCTAAATGACTAATTAAAATTGAAAACTAATTCTAATTACATCTACTTACTAACTAACTCATTACAAAGCAATTAACTATGTTTATCTAACTACTTAACTAATAGTAGATTACACTCCTTAAGAAAGCATGTGAAAGCAAAACAGAAAGTCAATGAATAAGAAAGAATTTGAACACTTAAACAAAAATGGAAAAACAAAGATTGAACAAACAGGAAATGACTGAATAAGAAAGACATAAAAAAAATCAGGAAATGAATTACATAGAATGTACTAAATGCAAAAACAGAAAATCAGATGATAAAACAAAAACAGGAGATACAATCAATTGAAAACAAGAAATGCAATGTTGTAAAACAAACAAAAGAAACATTAAAGAAATCAGAAAATGCAAAATGAGAAATTCAGAACAGCAAAACAGGGAAATCAAGAACTATGCAAGAAATAAAAGAAATTGAAAACAATTAAATCAGGAAAAAAAAAATAGACATTAATGAAAAACGAAAATTAATTGATAACAGGAAATTACAGACCAACCAAATGTAATTAACGACTAACAAACAAACAATCTAAATCAACAACTAAATCAAAGAAATAGCAGAAAGTCAAAAGCTTAACAGGAAATTACCATGATAAAAACAGGAAATGTAACAATCAAGAAATTTCAGAAATGATGAATCTAAACTAAAAAAAAAAAAAATAGGAACTCATTAAAACAGGAAATGCACGAAAACATGCTGAAATGAAATAAAAATTCAAGCAATTAACCGACCGAATGTTATAAGCATAAATAGGGAAAATGAAAGAACAAAACAGTAAAAAAAACAGGAAACTCAAAACGAAATTGCAGGAAAGAAAAAAAAATATGAAAAACAGGAAGCTGAAGAAACATAAAATCGGGAATGAAGAAATTAAATCAGAACCTAATGCAAACATTTTTTCTTTTTTCGTTTTTCAGAAATAACAAAGCACAACAACATCGATTTAAAAGATGAATAAGAAGAAGAAAATCTGAATAAGAAGAAGAAGAAGATGCTGAAATCAAATTTCGAGTGACATTTATTTCTTTTTTTATTTATTTATCTGAAACAGAAAAAAAAACAGGAACAATTGAAAGACACTAAGAAGAAGATGAATGTAGAACGATTGAAAAGGAAAACAAACAGGGAAACATGAGTTATATTTTTTTTCTTTTCGTTTTTCACAGATTCAATTGAAGAAATAAAAGATACAGAATCTGAAAAAGAAGAAGAAGAAGAAGATGAAATAGAAGTTGCAGAACTTACCGTGAATCGGAAGGGTTAGAAGAGAAGCTGGCGGTCTCCACCACCACGCCGTCGCCGGATTGTGTAGCCACCTCCACCGGAAAAGAGAAGAGAGATAGGGAGAAGGAGAAGAAAGAGGGAAGAAACACGGTGGAGGGGAAGGATTAAGAAAGAGAGAAGAGAGGGAAAGAGGGAAAAGGGGAGACTCAGGCGTAAGAGGGGAAACGCACGATTTTTTTTCTTTTGGTTGGTTTTTAAAACGAATACAAACCGGTTCACCGGTTTGTTTTCAGTTTTTTTCTTGGTTTTAAAAAGCCCAAACCGGCTTGAACCAGTTTGTAACAATTTTCTGTTTTATTTTTCAAAAGACTCAAACCGTGTAAACCGGTTTGTTTTTATTTCTTTCAAAAATCTAAAAACTATTTAAAGAAATTTTAATTGCTAAAAACCTCAAAACAAAATTAGTTTACTCTAACCTAATTCTACTTATTATTTTTATTATTTTTTTATTTTATTGAAAACTAAAACTAAACTATTATGTTAATATCAAACATTAAAATATGTACTAAAATATACAAATAAAGCTATTTTTTATACATTTTCTGTTTTTGAAATCATTTTAGCTCATTTAACGAAAACTAGCATAAACTTGGGTTTTTAAAACATTTTTTCATAAAATCATGCATATTTTAATGTTAATTCACCTTGAAATATATGCATGATCAAATACCCCCATGCTTATGTTTTGCTAGTCCTCGCGCAAACTAGACAAATGCATGAAATGAAAACTATAACCTAACTCACTTTCGTAGGAATCACGGTTGCATTTAGCTCATGCAACAAGCCCTTTCAACCCCTGGGTTACCCCAGTGGACGAGTAAGGTCTCGTGAGGGTTTGCAGTGATGCTACCCACAAACATCTCTGTCATGTATGCTTAATATTACACATCCTCACAAGTAGTAGATAATTAAAGACTTTATTTTTACAAATATTTCCTGTTATTTCAAAATCACAATATAATTAGAATCTTTTATATACCACCACAGAAAAAGAATTTCTTTCACTTTTCTAAATATCACAATTATTTATGTTTTATTCTTGGAAAATCCAACAAGTTATTATTTACTTATCCTCACTCATATGTTTTCTGCACAGGTTTTCAAAAATCACACTTCTAAGCACTGAACTTTTCTTTCTTTCTTTTTAAGCTCTTTTCTTGATTTTTTTCATTTTTCACGCTTTTTCTTTTTGCGCATTCATTCTTCTCTTATAGCTTGCATGTGGTCTGCTTTTATGCCTTGTGCAATATTAATATCTTCTATACTTTTTCAATGCACACCAAAAGATATCAACTAAGACATAAAAGTGACTTCCTTCATTCACCTTTGCAACGTGAGAGTCAAACATTTCAACTTGTATCTGTTCTCAGCTACTTAGGATCACGAAGTTTTCCACTCTCCTTTTCAAAATGGAATTAAAAGTTTCAACTTACATCTAAGTTCCATTTACTAAGGATTGTGGAATTATCCAAACAACCTAACGCATGCTCTTTTTTCACTTTTTGAGCTCATTTTTACGCTTTTGTTCATTTGCTTAGTTTTTCAAAAATACAACTATACATATTCATATTTGCGATTCAAAATAAATTCTAACATGTATCTATCATCATTTCTTCGAAATCCGCATAAACAACCATAATTTTTAGATCTATGTTAGAATGAAATTTTGTGGGGCTTCAAAAAAATCCTCTAAAAACATCAGATTTGAAATAACATTCATATAAGTTCAAATTTTTTCTTTAAAAACCTACTTTTTATGAGAGATGTGTAAACATGTGCAAGAACGTAAACAGAAATATCAAGGTGTGCAAACTACACCCTCCCCCATGCTTGAATGACACTGTCCCAGTGGCACCCCCCCATGCTTATATGAAACTAAGTGAATGCACATGAGACGAAATAAATGAGGGAAAATAGTAGAATAACCTGACATGAATTAAAAATGCATGTTCTATGAATCTAATGAATGCAATGTATACATGACAAAACATAAAACTCATAGGAAATGAAAAATAAAACCAAAGAAAATCTATAAATCCTAAAAGCGAATGTAATACTGTACAAAATATGGGTTGCCTCCCATACAGCGCTAAGTTTCACGTCCCCAGCCAGACGGATCCCTGAAAAAACCTTCATCGTCCATGAGATCAATGGACATGAAGTATCGCTCAATGAGGCTCTATGAAGAAAAGAGTGTCATCTATGACACTACGCACTGTCATTTCATCCCTTCTACCTCTAAATGTAATATCATGACTCTCTCGACAAGAAGAACGAAGATTAGTCTCATCTGAGAGACTGGTCAAGAAATGAGAGTCTAGGACCGACCGACTATGAATGAATGCAACTTCAGACAAGTGGTGAATATGATCTGACTTGACTTGGTCAAGCACCTTCTGCATCTGTACCTCTTGCTTACTAAAAGGAATTGGTGATCCTAAAAGCTGAGAGAATGGGGCTTTATGAATATGTGATGATAATGCATGCTGTGGGTCAGGCCCCTTCTGCTGAGGTATCATGGAGATCGACTCGTCAGTAGAAATGATATAAGGCTCATGAGTAGATTCTCGAGTGGGGAGACACGCCTTCCCATACTGAAGGGATGTAACAGATTTGACTTGCTCATGATGTGAAGCAGTGGGTCGCAAGTCAAATGACATGGAATCCTCTCCCTTTGAGACAACAGGCCTACTAGATGGGTTCGCCTCGCTTTGCCTACTGAAGGTCTCAACCAACTGTCCCATTTGAGTCTCTAGCTTGGCTATTGACTGCGTATGGGAGCTCAAAACTTGTAATATCCTATCTTGGAAGGATTGACTAGGTGAAGGCTCATGAGAATGGGGTTGAGTATAAGCAGGTTGGGCTGGGGGATGAACCTATAAAAAAATGGGATGCGAGTAACCTTGTGAAGGGTTATTGTGTCTATACTGTGTCTGGGAGGGCTGATGGGATGGGGAAATGGACTGGTTTCGCCAACCTGAGTTATATGATGATGTAAATGAATCAGGCATGGGTTTAGCGAAACCTTGGGCAGCATTCACCTGCTCCTGAATGAATTCAGGATATAATAGTGCTGTCGGACAATCCGCAACACAGTGTGCAGGGCTAGCACAAAGCTCACACACTCTTTCTACTGGACTTCTTGAAGAATTGGCTAGGAATTTATCTAACTTCCTAGTCAACTGGTCAACCTTGGTACACAATTCTAACTGGGACCCAACTTCGGAAATCCCAACTTTCCTAGGACCACTAGACAGAGATGTAGTCCTATCGAGCCGTGAAGACAAAGCATGATGCATCATGTTTTCACTCAAGGTCTCAAATAGACACCACGCCTCGTCCTCAATCTTGAGCATAAAAGTGCCCCCACAAGACGAATCAACCATTTGACAGTGCTTCTCAGTAAGCCTGTCATAGAAATACTGCACCAACTGCCAACGAGGCACCTGGTGATGGGGACACTTGCGGAGAAGATCTTTCAATCTCTCCCAAGACTCGTGAAACTGTTCTCCCTCAATTTGAGAAAAATTGGTTATAGCTTTATGAAACTGATTCGTTTTACCAATTGGGAAGTACTTTTTGAGAAATTCGCGCTGCATTCCTTCCCAAGTAGTAATACGAACCGTCTCAAGAGATTTTAGCCAGTGCTTGGCTTTATCTTTGAGAGAGAACGGAAACAAAGTCAACCTCATAGCGTCGTCTCCAAAGTTGTTGATTCGCACTGTCGAGCAAATCTCAAGGAAATTGTCGAGATGACGATATGGGTCCTCATTGCTAAGGCCATAAAACGAAGGTAGCATTTGAATCACACTGGCCTTAATCTCAAAATGGCTCGCTCCTACATCAGGTCTCGTGATGCAGGAGGCGGGAGTATACGTATTTGGCATAAAGTAGTCCCTCAAAGGACGGATCAAATGATGATCGTCAACCATTGCGTACACCTTGGAGTAGACCGGTGTAGCACACGTCCTAACTTTGGGTTTTCTACCTAACTAATGCACTAAGCGGCCAAACCACGCAAACCACAAAGCGAGTAGACTAAAAACAACAAAAACTAAACAAACACCACGCAGTTACACATAACAGAGATTATGCAAAAAAATATGAAATCTATGTGTACGGTACCAATCGTACACAGTCACCTCTAAGGGGCTCCTAGTAGGTGGGCTGTGCAGAAAAGTAAGCTCGTCTCTAAGATATGCACATACGTGGTTCTAAACCTAAATGCAAACAAACACTAAGCAATAAAGTGAATACTAATATTACGCCGTTCCCCGGCAACGACGCCAAAAATTTGATGTCTTCTTTATAATCGTTGTAATTTTGAAAAGATTTTTATATGTAAAACATGTGAAAACCAGACATCAAATAATAAAAACCGGTTCTCACTAGTGGATGAGATCGGGTCGAACTCAGGGAACGAGAATATTTCATATTCAAACGCACAAATTTAAACTAATCTTTATTGTCATATTATTAAAATGTAAAATGTATGAGAAAAGTAAAACAACTAACTATTACAACAAATGAATACCCTTCGCAGAGGTGTTATCATCACAAAATTTTTAACTTTTTGCGAGTCAAACTGACCTTTGAAAAAGTTTTTGAAAATAACTCGCCTCCGTTTTTAAAATGCGGGAAAATTCCGTAGAATGGGACTCGCCTGTCGGTACGAGGTTCGACCGTTCCTGCCACCTTTAACAGGGGTAATCGAACCAAGGATCAATCTACTGCTTTGCTCTGTTCAACTTGTCTAAACCATGTTCTAATTCCTAAATGCACATAGAATCAGGCATGTGCTATGAATTTTCTGAAAATGCATATTTGAAAACATGATGTTTGCTTTGAATAACTGAAATACTTGGAAATAATATCACATGGAAAATCATGAATTAGGATTTGAAAGCACTTCTGAGAAAAGTAAAAATCAATTTCTGAAGAAATGTAAGGATTTTGTGAAAATCGATTTTGAGAAATATGAAATAACTTTGGAAAACTTGATTTCTTTGAATTCAAACTTTGAAATTGAAAATAAAACTTAGAAAATCGAATTTGGAACTTGGGAAATACTTGAAATATCATTGGCAAATCAATATTTTGAGAAAATCAATTTTTTTGAATAAGACTTAGAAAAATTTGAGAAAAATAAACTTCTTTGAATTGAAATTTGAATTGGAATTGGCAAATGCATGAAATGAATGAATATGGATTTGAGGAATTGAGAAATACTTTTTGTATTTTAAGAAATGCAGTGCATTTTGAAGTTAGCCTAAGAGTGTAGGCTGAATGTGGCTAATGTGAAGATCATTAATCTGGGTATCATTCATATTCTGACTATGGCCATAAATACGAATTCCACCAAGTTTATAAACTTCATAAAAGCTAGTGCATGTGCCATTCGTGTAGACCATAGTGAGTTTGAATATGCATGAATCATCATCCATCACACATTAACATTATTAAAAAGAAAATAAACTATATGCAATGCAGCCTAAGCTAAGCAGGAAATGTAAATTCTTATTCCAAAGTTTAATTACAAATTACATCACTATTGAAATTTAAATACATGAAATAAAGGAAAATAAAGTCTTCAATGTTCCTGCAAAACTAGAAAGCTTGGTTAGTGAATATATGTTGGCTTTTCTAGGTTTATCCAGTAATATCTAGAAATTACTGGATTTTGCTAGATATAAGCCTTTTTACCATGATTCCATTAAATCAAAATGATAAAGTATGAAATAAAATTGAATAAATAAGGAAGATAAGATATGAAATTTCGAAATTGGGGTCAAAATGACCAAAATATCCCTAATAACAAGACTATGGCCTTGAAATTAGGGTTTTCAGAAAGATATTTGGTAAAATGCAAGTTTTGAAGTTCAAATGAAAATAAATCAAACCAAATATGATATGACATGATTAAAAATATGAAAATTAGGGTTAGGGATTTCGAAATTTAGGTAAAATGACCAAATTGCCCCTGATAGCAAGACTATGGCCTTGAAATCAGGGTTTTCTGAAATAAATTTTGGTAAAAACTTAGGTTTTATGCACTAAATGAAATCAAATGAGCATAAAATTAAACCTAAAGCATCCTAATATGATTATGAATATGATTAAACCCTAAAAATATATGCTTATACACGAAAATCCAAGAATATCAAAAATTTTGTGATTTTTGCAGTGTTTTGGAATTCTTCGGGTGCCCTGTTTTGCAATTCAAACCATTCAAGCATCAAACGGATTCTAAAAATCCTCAAAATTGGTACCTACACTTGTTATAATCCTAATATCAAATTAGAATTATAAAAATATTTTTTGGCTTTAAATTAATCCAAAAATAGCATCAAACCTTAAAAATATGCTATTTTTGACCTAGTTCACCAACCAGTCTCAGTCCAAGACCCGAACCAGGGGTCAAACCTCCATGAAAATCTATGAAATTTTATAGAGAACAAATAGACAGAAAAATAGAACTTTTACTTTTTACAGATATGAAAAATCCTTTAAAACCAGGGAGATCCCCATCCGACAATCCGGACTTGAATATATGGATTTTAACTTTGGTCTTAACTGATACTTTCAATTGAAAATTCCGGGATAAATATCAGAACGCATTAAAAATATCTGAGATTTTAACAGTGAATAGTTGACAGAAAAATAACAATACTCACTTTTTACAGATTATGAATCGGATCTGTAGTTTGTGATTTATAAACAACACAAGTCTGATTAGGGTTTTGATAAACCCTAACGAGTTTTAAATTGCAAATCAGAGTTTCTGACAGAGGAAAAATACTAAACAGTAATAAAAAATTCTGAAAATTTCACAGTAGACAGATCTAATCAATGTAAATCCATGGCACTTTACAGATCTAAACTCGGATATAGGATGAGAAAAATATCATCACAGCAAGTTACCTTCCTGATTTTAACAACGATTTTAAAGTTTTAAAAACCCGACTTGATGTCTGATTTTTCTGACAGGGTTCCCGAAGTCCAAAATCTCTGATTTTTTTACAGTAGATCAATCACATATGCATTCATCACATATAAAAAAATCAGAAATTAACAGCGCATATTATAATCCAAAACAGCATGCTCTTTTCTGTTCTAAACTAAAAACACACAGAAATCTAATAAACTTGAGAAAACATGCATTAACTAATGAAAAATAATAAAACAAACACTAAAACAGTAAAATAAAATTGATTTATATGCTGGAAAACGTGTAATAAACATGAATAAGCAAATAAAAAAATAAAATACAGGGAATCCATGGCTGGAATTTGCTTTCACCTTTGAAATCATGGATTTAACCCATTTAACGGGTAAATCTCACGTTTCGTCGGTTAAGAACATGAAAAACGTACCTCTCATCGATTCTAATGGATTAGAATCCTTGAAATCACCCTCAAACTGAGTTAGATCATCTTCTTGGGTCGATTTTGGGGTTCTTGGATGAAATCCATGGTTAAATCTATGAACACAAGAGTTTCCATGGTGAAATCTATTGAAAAATCATAAAAACTAATAAAATAATAATAAAATAATATTAAATAAACTCACCTTGGAGCTGCAGCTGCAATGGAGGAAGGTGGAGGTTCTGGAGAGGAGAGAGAGGCCATAAAAATTTTAGAGAAAAAGAGCTCCCCTTTGACCCCCTTTAGGTCCCCTATTTATAGATTTTCAAAAAGTCACTTAATTAGGGTTAATTAAGAGGTTTTTCATTTTTTCAGGACTCTTTCTAATAAATCCACTAAGGGCAACGATTTTTTGTAGTTTCCTAACCCTAAATGAACTCTAATTAAACTCTAATTAATACCTAATTAAACCCTAAAAAGTCCAAATGTGACACCACCTAGTATGGACCCACATTTGGTTTTTAAAACCTGAATTTAAAACCTTTAAAAACCAATGGTTTAAAAGTTAAATAAAATGGATTTTTAAAATTGATTTTGACTTCTCTAAACCCCTAACCTAACTAGGACAATGACTAACCCTAGTCTAGCCCTGACTTACTCGAATATGGTGCCACCCCGAGTGGGTCCCACTTGAATTTTCAAAAACGATTTTAAAACTTGAAAATGAGAGGTTTTTCAAAAGAGATTCAAAAGTAGACTTGGAATTAAAAGTTTTTGAAATGGAATAGAGTTCCAACTGGGTTAGAACTCCTCTGGATATGGAGCCAACTGAGTGGACCCCACATCAGAGCTTTGAAAATTTGAAAAAAATACTGAAAATGCCTTTGAAAAGGGGTTAAAATCAATAGTTGAAATTCAAAGTTTTGAAAGTAGAGTCTTAAGCAAACTGGAACTCCGGGTTAGAGTCTTGAACTCTTAGGACTCTGAGATTTTTTATTTTAAAAGCCAAATGAAAGAATTTTCAAAAGATTTTATCAAGAAATGATGAAATAAGTCAGAAAACACAGTCAGGGTTAGACTCCTAACTCGATCGAATTCTAAAATAGAGTCCTGACTGGATTAGGACTCTGGGACAGAGTCCTGATCGGACTGAAACTCTAGATATTTTTTTGGTATTTTCTGAAAAACAGTTGAAAGAACTTGTCAAAACAGTGAAAACAATAACAAATATTAAAATAAAACAGAGTTCTAATTCAACTGAGACTCTGAGGACAGAGTCCCGATTGAACTAGGACTCTCAGATTTTTGGATTTTCTGAGAAAACAAATGAGAGAATCTTGAAACACAGTTAAAAACAGGATAAAATCGAAGTTTTGGTTTAGAGTTCTGATTTGATTAGGACTCTGAGGAAGAGTCCTGATTCGATCAGAATTCTAAGAAGTTTTGGTTTTCTAGTAAGTAAAGGATAAAATTTAAGCAAAGCTTTTGAAAACCAGTGAAAATGAAATATGAAAACCAATTTTGAATAGAGTCCTACTTCGATCAGGACTCTGGGGTAGAGTCCTGATTTGATCAGGACTCTGAGATAAAACCTCAGAATTTTAAAATTCTTTGATAAAAGTGTAATAGTTTTGGTAGATTGAAAGATTTCTGAAAGATTCTCTCAAAATTGAAATCAGGATCAGAGTCCTGATCCAACTAGGACTCTCTGAACAGAGTCCTATTTTGACTAAAACTCTGAGTTTCTGACTCATTTTGAAAGATTTTGAAAGATTTGATTGAAAATGGATAAAAATAGCTGTAAAAGATTAGAGTCCCAATCCAATTGAAACTCTGAAGAAGAGTCCTGATCCGACTAGACTCTTGAAGAAGAGTCCTGATCCAACTAGGACTCTGAAATTTTGGCCAAAACAGAAGATTTTGAAAGGTTTTCTCCGAAAAAAGGTAAAAAGGTAGTGAAAAGTAGAGTTCTGATCCGACTGGACTCTGGAAAAAGAGTCCTGATCCAACTAGGACTCTGAAATTTTTGGAGATTTTTGATAAGTAAAGGAATCCAAAAGCGACACCACCTAAATGGGTCTCATCTGAGAATTGAAATCAATTGAAATTGAGTTTGAAATGAATCCAGATTGTTTTCTGAGAAAATATTTCAAAATATAAAGTCCTGGGGTTGGCAAATGACACAATGTTGATTAAAAACCCAGGTTTTAAAATTGATTTTTGAAAGAAAAGTTTCAAAACTCAAATCTGGATTGAATATTTTGAAAACAGAAGTGTTGGATCTCGAAAATGAGATGTAATGACATGCAATGCTATGCTATGCAATGCAATGATATGCTGAATTCATGCAATGATAAGCAATGACACATGAAATGTAAGCACTGGATAAGGGTGAAAATTTGGGGTGTTTACAAGAGGGCGTAAAAAGCAATATTTACAAACCCAATTAAATTCCTAATTCTAAACTGAAAAGTAAAAATCTTCTATTCTTACACCCTTCCGTGTCACGCAATCGCTTCTGCTCCACTCCTGTGCTATCCTGCACAAGTCAAATGAACACGAGCAGTACCAGATAAAGAAGTAAAACTATACTAAAAAAATACTAATTAAGTGCTAGAAATATAAAAGAAATGATGAAAGAAATCTAAATGACTAATTAAAATTGAAAACTAATTCTAATTACATCTACTTACTAACTCATTACAAAGCAATTAACTATGTTTATCTAACTACTTAACTAATAGTAGATTACACTACTTAAGAAAGCATGTGAAAGCAAAACAGAAAGTCAATGAATAAGAAAGAAATTGAACACTTAAACAAAAATGGAAAAACAAAGATTGAACAAACAGGAAATGACTGAATAAGAAAGACATAAAAAAAAATCAAGAAATGAATTACATAGAATGTACTAAATGCAAAAACAGAAATTCAGATGATAAAACAAAAACAGGAGATGCAATCAATTGAAAACAAGAAATGCAATGTTGTAAAACAAACAAAAGAAACATTAAAGAAATCAGAAAATGCAAAATGAGAAATTCAGAACAGCAAAACAGGGAAATGAAGAACTATGCAGAAAATAAAAGAAATTGAAAACAATTAAATCAGGAAAAAAAAAAACAGACATTAATGAAAAACGAAAATTAATTGATAACAGGAAATTGCAGACCAACCAAATGTGATGAACGACTAACAAACAAACAATCTAAATCAACAACTAAATCAAAGAAATAGCAGAAAATCAAAAGCTTAACAGGAAATTACCATGATAAAAACAGGAAATGTAACAATCAAGAAATTTCAGAAATGATGAATCTAAACTAAAAAAAAACAGGAACTCATTAAAACAGGAAATGCACGAAAACATGCTGAAATGAAATAAAAATTCAAGCAATTAACCGACCGAATGTTATAAGCATAAACAGGAAAAATGAAAGAACAAAACAGTAAAAAAAAAACAGGAAACTCAAAACGAAATTGTAGGAAAGAAAAAGAAATATGAAAAACAGGAAGCTGAAGAAACATAAAATCGAGAATGAAGAAATTAAATCAGAACCTAATGCAAACATTTTTTCTTTTTTCGTTTTTCAGAAATAACAAAGCACAACAACATCGATTTAAAAGATGAATAAGAAGAAGAAAATCTGAATAAGAAGAAGAAGAAGATGCTGAAATCAAATTCTGAGTGACATTTATTTATTTTTTTATTTATTTATCTGTAACAGAAAAAAAAACAAGAACAATTGAAAGACATGAAGAAGAAGATGAATGTAGAACGATTGAAAAGGAAAAAAAAAACAGGGAAACGTGAGTTATATTTTTTTTTCTTTTCGTTTTTCACAGATTCAATTGAAGAATAAAAGGTACAAAATCTGAAAAAGAAGAAGAAGAAGATGAAATAGAAGTTGCAGAACTTACCGTGAATCAGAAGGGTTAGAAGAGAAGCTGGCGGTCTCCACCACCACGTCGTCGCCGGATTGTGTAGCCACCTCCACCAGAAAAGAGAAGAGAGGGAAAGAGGGGAAAGGGGAGACTCAGGCGTAAGAGGGGAGACACACGATTTTTTTTCTTTTGGTTGGTTTTTAAAACGAATACAAACCGGTTCACCGGTTTGTTTTCAGTTTTTTTCTTGGTTTTAAAAAGCCCAAACCGGCTTGAACCGGTTTGTAACAATTTTCAGTTTTATTTTTCAAAAGACTCAAACCGTGTAAACCGGTTTGTTTTTATTTCTTTCAAAAATCTAAAAACTATTTAAAGAAATTTTAATTGCTAAAAACCTCAAAACAAAATTAGTTTACTCTAACCTAATTCTACTTATTATTTTTATTATTTTTTTATTTTATTTTTATTGAAAACTAAAATTAAACTACTATGTTAATATCAAACATTAAAATATGTACTAAAATATACAAATAAAGCTATTTTTCATACATTTTCTGTTTTGAAATCATTTTAGCTCATTTAACGAAAACTAGCATAAACTTGGGTTTTAAAAACATTTTTTCATAAAATCATGCATATTTTAATGTTAATTCACCTTGAAATATATGCATGATCACTTACGAAGGACCCTCTTCGGGGAGAGTTCGAGGGAACTCATTCCTTTCGCGTGCAACCATCTTTCGTTCGCAAGAACCCTCTTCCAGAGAGAGTTTGAAGGGACTCGTTTTCTTCGCGAACAGTTTGCAAAACAACAACCAACTTTACACAAAAGAACCCTTTTTCTAGGGAGAGCTTCGACGGAAGCTCGTTTCTTTTTGTGGCCCCCGTTTTTCTCATCTTTGGCCAACCCCTTCACAGAGGACCCTCTTCTAGGGAGAGTATGATGGACTCGTTCCTCTGTGATACTTTCTCAACTTTTTTTTTTTTCGGCTGCCTTTCCATAAGAGAAGCCTAGAGATAGGGAGTTTTGACGAAAACTTAATTTCTCTTCGAAAGTTCCGTTTTGCAAACACCTCCTCTTTAGGGAAGAGAGGAGTATTTCCAACTTCTCATTCAGGTAAGGGCTAAGCCTGAGTCTCTCTTTTTGGGGAAAAAGAGAGGAGAATTTTGTCACGGACGTGTCGATTCGATATCAAGTAATTTCTCTCATCCAGGATTTCAAGAATATTTTGCCAATTTGTTATCAAAAGTCATTGTTGATCTAAAAAATTTTCATCATATAAAGAATTACCTCAAACTACCTTTAGTATTATTTCCAAAAGAGCAAGACTTTTGCGAAATAAGAACTAAATTCAGGCTTTTTCTGTTGGTCAACCAAGAGGATGAAGAAAAATCTTCGATATGACAAGGCAAAGGAAAGTTCAATGATGTTGAAAAGCCATAAGTGAACTGATATTGATCATAGCTATGGCACATTCTTAAAGATCGTTCTTTTGGCAGTAAGACAGTAAAAATATCATGGGCAGTAGAAAGAACCTACCCAATTTGTATCTCCTCAGTCATCTAAGCTGCAATCAAATATCCGCAAAAGGGATCTCTCAATTGTCGTCAAGATGAAGACGAATATGCGAGCTAGACCGTCGGGGCCAAAGAAGATTTGGATCATCACCGAGATGAAGGAGTTTGTGAAGGTTCCTTCTAAGGAACGTTCGGAGCACCTTCAAGATGAAGGTGACTGCGATGAGCCTCCCGACAAAACCCTAAAAGATATTTGATTTCTGCTATCATCTAGAGAGTTTTGACCAATGAACCAATATCATCAAGCCTAATTCCTGAGAAAGAAAAAGAAGGATCGGAACATCTCCAAGATGAAGGAGTTTGTGACGTACCCTTCCCCGAAAAAGAGAGAAAAGTCAGGACATCTCCAAAATAAAGGACGAGGTAAAAGCCCAAGAAAGCTCCATGACTTAAAAGAGTGCAAAAAGATCATCATGGGAAAATGCCCAGGATATCAAACTGCCCGAGACTGTCAGAAATTATCTTTACCTTTGTGAAATTCTTTTATCAATATCTTTTCACCCAATTGCTTTTATGAAGCTAAGAAAATTTCCTCTTCTTTCATATCAAGGAAATTGATATCTTCCTTGAAGAAAACTCAACAGCAACAAATTTGAATTTGATTCCTGATTCTACGGAGTTAGCCCAATTGGAGCTAATACTCTAGGTAGAAAGAGGTGATATTTTCACATATAAGCACAATTCAATCATTTTGAATCAACTACAATTTTTGACATCTTATTTGGCAACATTTTCTCGTTATCCCCAAAATGAAGCAAGAACTTGATGTTCGTTTTGACGTATCCTGACGTCATCCCTCCTTAGGACTGGAAAGTCTTTTCCTTCTGTCTGATCTGAGCGCTCTCGGATATACACACTTCCCTGTGTTCCCCACTGTCGTGCCATAGACAGTTCCCGCTCAGGATAAGGGTTAAACCTGAACTTTCTGCAAAAGGTCTGTTATTGTCAAAAGCTATTTTCAGTCTCAGCAATGAGGCGCCCAAGAACAACCCATTTTCAAGCTTTAGGGACCCCCATTTTCAGCCTTTTGCAAACCCCTCTCGGACTTGTTGTGCAAAGTCTAGAGCTCCCATCACAGTTTCCTCACTCTTCGAGGATTCTGTATCTATTCAGGTTAAGGATTAAACCTGTTACCTCGCTTCTCGAGGTATCACCTAAACCTTCTGTGAGAGGTCGTCTGTTTTTAGAAAGTTGATTTAGTCTCAGCAACGAGGCACCTACAATCGTCCCTTTTCCAAGCTTTAGGGAACCCCATTTTTTTCTTTTCTTCTCGCAAACCCTTTCGGATTTATTCGTCCAAATTTTGAAGGTCCCATCATGGACTCTTCACCCAAGGATTCCGTATGGTCGCCCCTTTCAGGTTAAGGGTTAAGCCTGAACCTCGTTCCATGAAGTATCCTTCCATTCAGGTTATGGTTAAACCTGAGTCTTATTTTGACTGGATATCCTTTCTAGTCCCACCACGGTTTCTTCATTTGAGGACTTCGTGCGATTTCCCCCCACTCAGGTGAAGGGTTAAACCTAAATCTCGCTTTGGCGACGCATCTTGTTGTCCCATCACGGCTTCCTCGCTTGAGGATTCTATATGGTCGTCCCTTTTAGGTTAAGGGTTAAGCCTGAATCTCATTCCACGAGATATCTTCCTTTTTCAGGTTTGGGTTAAACCTGAATCTCGTTTCGACGAGGTAATCCTCCCAGTCTCATCATGGTTTTCCCCCACAAAGGAATCCATGCTCCATACCTCCATCCAGGAAAGGATCACGCTTGAATTTCATCTCACTAGGCATTTCTCTCAAAATGTCCCATCGAGGTCCGCTTATGTTCCTTTCCCCATCCAAATTGTCTTGATCTATCTTTGTCCCATCCAGGCTAAGGGCTAAACCTGACTCATTCCAAAAGGTTGATCTTGTCTCACCCATGAGACTTGATCAAAATGCTTATCTTTCATCATTTCGGGATCTTCATCCAAAGTCTCATCACGATTTCCTCATTTCTATTATTCAGTCATATCGTTGTCGAGGATTTCATCCCCCTCATAACCACTCAGGATAAGGTTTTCAAGCCTGAAAAGCCATGCTTTCAAAATAAATCTTCCATACCCAATTCATATTTGCTGACTGGGTCATTTTTCAAAATTCGGAGTGTTTCTTTGCCACTAAGCTCGGCTTTCAACCGGCTTAGTAGCAAAGAGGGGCATCTGTAAACATCCCAAATTTTTCAAAATGTTGTAAATATTCCCTCTTTGCCCCTGATCCCATTTTTTTTTTGAGAAAACTGAGTCAATTTTAATATAAATTTCAGTTATTCTTCGGATTTCTTAGAATAAGCTCCATCTTTATCCATCTAATTCGATGTTGAGTCCAGATCCCGTTAAAATCAAAATCTGAGCCTCGCTATCCAAGTTTTATCAAAATCTACAAAAATCCAAGAATAAATTTTTGAAAAAGCTTAGACAGTTCATCCAGCATTTGTTTGGGTCCAGTGTCTTATATTCCTCAAACCGGAAACCAAAACTCAAGTACTTTCTTAAAACCTTGGATCCAAACACGTTGTCGGAGGAAATTTCAAAAGTTTCTCTCAAAAAGCTCCTCTTCTTGTAAATATTTTTCAAAAAAAATATAAAAATACTTTTGTTTTGCCTAAATCTTTAGAATTTTATTCAAAAATAAACAAAAAAAAAATTAGAAAATACCGAGAAAACAAACAAAAAATTTGAAAAGGGAAGTGCAAAAGCTTTTTAGTTTTGGAAATTTTGTTTTGAAAAATTGGAGAATCCTCCTTTCGAAAAATCACAAAAATTGCAACTGTCTCGTTTCCCCCTTTTCTGTCTCATTTTTTTCCCTTATATTCTCGCCCTCTGTCTCGGTTCACTCTCCTCCGATCGCAGGCCCTCTCCTTCTCGAAGCATCCGGAGGTTGCCTCCCTTCCTCTACCCTCTGATCCTCCATGGCCTCCATCTCCCGTTCATCCCCAACAACCTCTCTTTCTCTCCTCCATCGCCCACCGATGGATCTCCTTTCGTCGATTCCTAACTGTCTACCCTTCCGGAACCATCGTCCCCCTCTTTAAGAAGGGCATGATGAGGAAACCCGGGGAGCATCGACCTTCATTCTACCATCGCACCTTTCCTTCTTTCTCCTCTCTGATCGATACAACTTCTGCCCTCCCATTTCCCTTTCTCCTTCTCTCAGTTTTCCCTTGTTATCTTCATTATTGACCAATTGAAGAAGACACCGCAGCAAAGTCAAGCAAGCCCTATTATCTCTCTTGCTCCATTTGGAGGAACAAATTAACTCCTTCTCCAGAGCTCCTGCAACTACAATCGCTCCTCTTACTTAATCGGAGGAAAAGAATCCTGCACGGGGGGCAATACAAGGAAGGAACCCTTCTCACGCAGTCCCTCGTATTCACGGTAAGGGCTATTTTTTTTTTTTATTATTCCTCCACTTTCTTTTTTTTTTTCATCAGAGCACTCTCATAGTGTTGATCTTGCCTGTAGCGAGCATCGATCTATGCATATTGTGCAAAACCAACAGGAATGGTCGTATTCCAACATCTCGATGTCCAGCTTGCATCACCATTTCCCGTTTATTTTAGTTTTAGTTTTAATTCGTTTGAATCTTGGGGTTCGTTTCCTCTCCGGTCTCTATTCCCATTTTCCATTTAGCTTGGCTCATGCTTTCATTATCATATTTTGACTTCTATTTTATTTTCCTGCTTTGATTCATACTTTTGTTGAAGTTTTGTTTAATTCTTGTTTTAATTCATGCTCTGCTTCCTATTTTGGAGTTGCCCCGTTCCCTGTTAGCATCCTTGTTTTGATTGCTATTCCATGCTGATATTTACTTTCTTTTCTGTTTTGTGTCTCTCATTTTGATCTATCTTGAACAATGATTTTTGTTCTGATTCGCATGAATGTTGATCCCTATTCTGATTGTTTTGAAGCATATTGACTCAGATTTTTGGTCTGAATAATTGTTTGAATGTATATCAATCGAGTTACAGCAATCAAGTGATCACGGCTCTTAATGAGCTTTTAACTGATATCCGGCGAGAGTTGTTGCTGAACTCTGGCAAATGTTGGTTCTAACGTCAGGGATGTGATCTCTAATGTCACTTAACTGAGCCATATTGAGCGTTATTGAGTTTGACAAGGATCATTAACATCACACTTTATAGATCTTCGTTGAGTTTACTATGTTTTGAAGAGTTTCTATTTCAGTTTACTAATCAATAGCTGCTATAGATTGCTATAGGTTTTATCTAAGCTTTGTCATATTAGCCATTATCTTGATTAGCAATCATTGCAGATCTGCGAGAGCTGTAATTTTCAACAGCTTTTGCCGATCTGCTTGCCTTGCATTCCCAATTGTATATAACCTCGTCAATATTTCCTGCATCTCAGCCATTTCCTTAGTTTTACCCTTATGTTAGCATCATAATATCATGGCATTACATTTTTCTGTGTGTACTGATGTTTTATGTTCTATCATGTATGTCATTTTGTCATCATATCTAGGTTAGATTCCTTGTGTTATGTCATTGAAGTCTCTGAGAGTTTGTTTTATCATGGTATTGATACATGGTTTTCCCATATCATCATACCGTCATCCTGACCCAAAATTAATGTTGAAGTTGGTTCACGAAATCAGTCCATTCTGAGTTGGGTATGCTCCCCTCAGATTTGTGTTTTCATTAATTGCTCTAATGGATTGATGCCAGTTACACTAGTCGGCTGTAGAGTAGTATCAGTAATGAATCCCCAAGATGGTGGTGGTTCTTGTGCCCCATCATAAGTTATGTGGTGTCGTGGCTGATCTATGCTGAGTCTTAGATTTGGAAGCTAAAATTTCATGACAGATGTTACTTTTAGAAGACGGAGGTTGTTGAAACAGAGTGTAATGATGTATTATACTTTGTTTAGATGCGATGTAACCATTCATAATGTAAGTTCAGTTAATTCAATACAGATGATTAGTTCAATACAGTTTTGTTTACATTTGTGGTGAACTGGGTATTTCGTGGGATGATAAGAGTCGATCCCTGAAAGAGACTTCAAAACAAAATCTTTTCTATTTGACGTCTGTAGTGTTTCCAACCATGAGCCTTGTTGATGTTACTAAGGTGGACGAGTGGAAAAGGCTCCCCATGGAGATATTTGATGAAGCGCAAAGAGATCTCCAACATAGTGGTTTGGTCAGATAAACGAGGGGATGTTGAGCATGATATACCTGGGCAAAATGACAAATATCTAATGTTTTTTTTTACAGAAATTGGAAAACGACACTGTCAAACTAAATTAAATATTCAGGGCAGTGCAAGATTCGGATCTGAATCAAGGGAAAGTGATTTTCTCTGCATCCACAATGCAAGATCCACCAAAGGCTTTGTTGCTACTGCACTGTATGTTCCAGCCCTTCTTTGCAAATATATACCTGTTATGCACATGCTTATCATCAGGTTACGTTGCACCCATTCAATTTTGCCATCTTGTACACGCCCCTGTATTTCCCTGTTGTGTCATCCTCCTTTCCCCTTTTGCATCCCCCCCACTTTTACATCACATTTTGCTGTAATTAGAATAGCATATCACAAAACCTTCACTATTCTCACACACTCACTAGACCCCGGGCCTTGTCACACCTCATTACATAGCCCTCTGTGCAGCAATAGCCTACTGTCACCCATACATTGTAATTGCCATTTGGTAGCATCTTCATTTGCACTGTGCTTCCACCACCTTTTCTTTTACATCTGCTGTAAAAAAATATCACTATTCATTCCTGCAGAACCTGTCGTAACATGCATAGCCACTTCATTTCTTCCCTTAGCATACACCATACAGCCCATTCACTGTTTAGGCTCATTCCACAAGATGCATTCTTTAGCATTTACTCCTCCACATGCCAATAATAACCTCATCATAGGCGGCTTTAGTAGTTAAAGTCACCATCATGTCCCATTCCTTTACTCAGCACCTACCATTTTCATCATGTAGCAATCCATGATAGACCCCCCATACACACATTGTGTTGCAGCCGTTGTATATACTATCTCACCAACCTCACAGCCACAACACAGTATCTTCTGTAAATTTTCTGCAAAACATATCTTGTTAGGCAAAACTACTGCATAAGTACATTATTTAAAAGTATGTCGTGTCTAAGCATCTACCTTCCTGGTGCAATCACAGCTTAGCCTTAAACCACTCCAGCACCTACCCTGTCACGCGCAGAAAATCATTAAGGCCTCATCACATCATAAACATTTGTTCATTTTCTATGCCCTACCAATTGTTGTCCATTACATTTTTCTTGCATTTTATACACACGTTATTGTGACTATCATAGTATTTTTCTATCATTCCATTATCATGCCAATGCATTCTCCATAATATTTTTGGTTAATATCCAGCATGGATATCATTCATATATCCTCCTAGGCACGTTCATTGCAGCATGTCCATGAGCTTCCTGCACCTCCCTTTTTCAACAAAGATATCCCTGCTTATTCAAACTCATATAATAGAGATTATACCTAGGCAAGGTATGTGCACCCCTTCATTTAGTACATGCATTTTAGAATATCCCTCCTCACTAGCCTAAGCATATCATGTATAAAAGGCACATCTGAATTTTTCTATCCTGAACATATAACTTGTAATATGCATATATATGTATATATACATCTATGTACATGTATGTGTGTGTATATATATATATATATATATATATATATATATATATATATAAGCATTTTACTTAGTACATATACTTCTTATTTAACATGGCCATTTTAGCACAAACATAGTATCTCACATCCTCCTCTATATCTTGTAAATTTTGCATTTGGCTAACTAAGTGTTTTGCAGGGGAATATGTGAAAGGGGTCATTATTTGGAGTTATAAATTCAATTTCATGTATTGTAATAGTTAGATCCTAATGAGAATTTACATTTCCAGTCTTAGATAGAATGAATGAGCATTGTAAATTACTTGTTTTCATATCAATTTCTTCTTTTACTTTCAAAAATTCACAAATGGGACCACGAATGGCACGTGCACCATTTTTTAAGAGGTAATTAATCCTAAGTTGATGATTTACATCAATGGCCATAGTCAGGATGTAAACAAAACTTAGGATTTTTATCTCTTATGAAATAACACTGGATCCACACTGGATCATTTTTCAAAATTCATCATGTTTTCTTTAAATATTTTCCTCTATTATCAGAGTTTAGTCTAAAATTAATTCAATACGTATACCAATGGCCATAGTCAGGGTATGCTGAGAGTTAATTTCTTTCTAAACTCTATAAAGACACCAAAATATGTTTGATTCTTCATTTGAATTTAGATATGATCATTATATAATACATTCAATGACCATAGTCAGGAATATATTATATCATTAATCTTATTTACATTCATTTAAAGAATGAAATATGATTTTTAAATCCAATTTCAAAATTATTCAAATTCATTCATCATTTAGGATTGAATTGCATCATATTTTCAAAACCCCTTTTCAAAATTCCAAGTGATTCTTCTTCTTCATTTCTCAGATCAAATCTCATTTATAGATTCAAATTCAATTTTATCTCATTTCAAGATTCATGATTCAAATTCAAAGTCCAATTTGACTTTGAAATATTCAAAATCATCTCGTATTCTAAATTTTCAAATTGACTTTGAAATTCATTTGTATATTCAAAATTCAATTTCTAAATTTCAAATCAAAATTCAAAAGTCAAATTCAAACTTTGGAATTCTAAATTCATCTTCAGGATTCAAATTTGAATTCCAATCAGCATCTCAAATTAAAGTTTTGAGATGGACTCTGAATCTCGGAGTTCAATTCTTTTCTAAATTTTAAATTCAATTTGGGTTTTTAAAAAAAAAAAAAAACCAAATCCATCTTCAAAAGTCCCATTTGGACTTTCAAAGTCCAAAATCCAAAGTTAGAACCCAATCTCATCTTGGATTCCAGATCTTGGATCCAATTCCACCTTTAGGATCCAGAATCCACCTCCAATTTTTGGATCTCAGACCTTCAGATCCAAAATCCATTTTTAGGATCTAGAATCCAATCCCATCTTGGATCTTAGACTTCAGATCCAAATCCATTCTAGGATCCAGAATCCAATTTCACCTTGGATCTCAGACTTCAAATCCAAATCCATCCAGAACCCAGTTCCACTTTGGATCTCAGATTTCAGATCCAAAATCCATCTTAGGGCCCAGAGTCCAACTCTATTTCTGGATCTCAGATTTCAGATCCTAAATCCATTTTAAGATCCAAAATCCATTTTAGGATTCAAAATCCAATTCCATCTTAGATTCCAGATCTTGGATCCAATTCTATTTAGGATCCAGAATCCAATTCCATTCCCAATTCTAGATTTCAAATTCAAATTCCATTTTTCAGATCTCATCTGAACTTCCTAAATCCATTTCTATTTTTATACCATTTGGATTCAAATTCCACCCTGATTTCAAATTTTAAATTCAATTCCATTTCAAAATTTTATCTCTTCTCCTAAATCTAAGTTCAAAGTCCATCTTCTGACTTTGAAATTTCCTTCCTTTTCCCTTTTATTTCATCTTCAAATCATTCTTTTCAAATCCCAAGATTTGTTTTCCCAACTCCGATCATTTCAAAGACTTAGAACTTCAAAATATCCTTTTTGATCTATCTCAAGTTCTAAGTTAGATTCTACCATTTTTTCATTTTATTATCAAATTCATCTCAGAAAAATTTGGAAAATTTTCAAAACATTTTCTCAAAAGAGCATACATCCTTGCATTGCACAAGCATGATTCTTTGTGCATTTAGACTTAGGATAAATTATTAGATGATATTTTAGCAAAGCAAAAAGCATAAATTCGATCCTTGGTTCAATTACCCCTGGTAAAGGCGCTAGGAACGGTCGAACCTCGTACTGACGAGCGAATCCCGTCTCCTAATTTTCCCGCAAATATTTCAAAAACGAAGGCGAGTAATCTTTTAAATCTTTTCAAAATTAAGGTCAAGTGAGACCTTCGTAAAAGAGTTCTTCTCTCACTCTTTCTTTTCTCTTCCCTTCTCTCTTCTTTTCTGTCTTTTATTTTCTCCCTTCAAAAATGAGGAAATAGAGGTTAGAAAGGAAAAAGAGAAGGAAGAGAGAGAAACACCAAGAGAGGAAAATTTTTGCGATGATCACAGTAAGACCCGCAAATTTTCTGAGGAATTTATTGCTTACTTAATGTTAAAATGTATGCTTTTGGGTGTTAGCACGTAATTTGATGTAAATTGACTGTGCTTCGTATTTCTGCTTTGTACGCGCGACCTGAAAATCGCGTAAATACATTGTGTAAATAAGAAGTGCCTAATTCTGGACGAATTAGCTTCTAAAATTTTAAGGGTTAATTTATAATACATTTTTATAGTTTGTCCTCGAATTTGGGACCTAGTGCATGTGAATTACGAGTTTTGATCTATGATTGGACCCGAATCGTAATATGCTTAATTCTGGCAAGCGAAAGGCAATTTTCTTGAAACTCATTGAGCATTCCATGTTAATTAAGGTTTTGAAGAGAACTAAATGATTTATTGGAATTAATTTAATATTTTAATGCATTAAATAAGAGTGGTTTTGAAGCATGTACATTGGCGATTTTGGATTTGGATCCGGAGTGACTAGAGGACCCAAACCCATTGGGCATCCTCTCTAGAGGACAGTTTTGAGCTTGGTTGACCAGCTGGTCAAAGGTAGACCAGCTGGGTAGTATTTTTGAAAGTTTTTGCATGGCTCTTGAAAAGAAGGCCATGATTGGCCGTTGTTCTTTTCAAGAACTCATAATGAAGCATAGAGCTTCATTATGAGGGGCATTTTTCCCATAAAAGGAGCATGGGGCTGGCGCCCCATGGTATTTTTGAAAGAGTTTTAAACTAATTCAAATGCTAGAAATCGATTGGCTAGCCTTAGGGGCAGCCCTTGTAATTCCTTCAAGTTATAAAGGCTTTTTGAAACTCCTTTTAATGGCATCTTTGAAAACCTTTTCAAAAGTTTTCAAAGCTCAGCATGCATTGGGCGTGAGCTGGCTATGGGGGGGCGTGGAGCACCCCAGCCCTCCATCTTGCCCCATTAAACCTTAGCCATCCATTTCTTTAACCTACCTACTTAAGTCTTGAAGAGAGAGAAAGAAGCTCATTCGTTTGGGCGACTTTTTTGGAGCCTCTCTCTCTTCCCCCTTCCCTTCTCCAAACCATGTGTGAGAGAGAGAGAGTTAGAGTGTAGTGTGCTACCTTGTTGCAGCTCCAGCCGTGGGCAACACCTCTTCCTCCTTCTTCATCTCCACCATTTCCTCCATTGTAAAGCCGCGAAGGTGAGACATCCTTTCACCTACCATGTGTGGTTTCGATTGATTAAATTTCTATATGATTCTTGCAGTTTTCTTGAGCCACTATTACTTGTTCTTAGGTGTTTTCTTTATGCATAATTTGGCATGGTGGCTAAAGTAATTTGGTTCTTCACTGTTTCATGCTTATTTGTACATTTTAAATCTTGTTAAGCATTGGGAAAATGTGGACTGCAAGAAAACATTTTAGACCTCACGTTTTCCTCAAAAACCTCGAGTTTCTTCTTGCATGGGTTGATTAGTAGTAGCAAGGTTTTTTTTTTTCTAGAGAATTGGTTCTTTTGGCAAGGACACCATGGACCAGCCCCACGCCATGCAGCCTTTTCAGTCGAGCCAACCCTTTTGGGGTTTGGCTGCTGCTGGCTTGGGCTAGTCGGGCCGAGCTATGACCAAATGCACCTTGGTCTTTCCTGTTTTGGGTGATTCGTTTCTGCTCGTTGGCCTAACCCGGACTGCTGGACAAGTCCAGCAGTACCTAACGCCCCTGACCAAACCTTGGTCTGAGCATTTTCCCCTTTTGGTATGGTTTGGAGCGACCGACAGCCGAACCCACGGTGGGTTCGTGGGGTTCGGTCACTCCTTTTGGGCCTGACGTGGTCTGGACCGAACATGGTCCAGACCTGTCAAAGGTCGTCCCATGCAAGATCGTTTGGGGCATTTACCTCTCATTTCCCCCTTTTCATTTTGGCGCAATCTATGCCAGCGCCCACTTAGGTGGGTTGGACTTATCGGATGGCCTAACATGGTCTGGACCGAATTTGGTCCAGACCTGTTAGAGGCCCCTAACCAAACCCAGTTCGGTTAAGGGCTCTTTGGTTTGTGCCCAGCTAAGAGCTGGTATTGTTTGGGGTTGCTGCAGCCTTGCTGCAGCGAGTGGACGCAGCTGGTTGCAGGCCATGGGCCTGCACCCCTTTGATTGGTGGCAGTGGTGCCACAATTTGGGTCTGGACATTCGGTCCAGACCCTGCTCAGTTGGAGCAGCCGTTTGTGGGTCTGGACCAGTCGGTCCAGACCTGGACCGTTTCATGATGGGCCTGTGTGATCATCGCAAAATTTTTCCTCTCGTAATATTCTCTCTTTTCCTTTCGAACCTCTATTTCCTCTTTTTTTTTGAGGGGGAAAAAATGAAAAGATAGAAAGAAAGAGAAAAGAAAAGAAAAGAAGAGAAGAGGAACTCTTTTGCGGGATTTCACTTGACCTTAATTTTGAAAATATTTAAGAAAATAACTCACCTTCATTTTGAAATATTTGCGAGAAAACTGAGAGACGGGATCCGCTCGTCGGTACGAGGTTTGACCGTTCTTAGCGCCTTTACCAGGAGTAATCGAACCAAGGGTCAAATTCATGCCTTTTGCTTTGCTAAGAAATTGTCTAAGAATTTATCCTAAATGCACAAAGAATCATGCTTGTGCAATGCAGAGATGTATGCTCTTTTTCAAAAAAATGATTTTGGAAATCTTCAAGTGTTTCTGATGAAAATAGGGTGAAGAAATGATCTTTAACTCAGAACTTAAGATTTTATAGTTCTAAGTTTTTGGAATACTCAGAGCTTGGGAAAATAATCTAGACTTTTGAAAGGAAGGATCTTGAAATTGAGATAAAAGGAGAAGAAAGGAAAATTCAAAGTCATAAATGGAATTTTGATTTAGGATTTTGAATCAGGATAGAGATGAAATGTGATTTTGAATTTCAATTTTAAAGTTTGAAATCAAAGTAAGATTTGAGAAATCCAAAATAGAATTGATAGATGAAATTTGGTTTTTGGAATTTTGGGAATCAAAGCTTGGATTTTGAAATCTGGGATGAAATGGAAGAGAATTGGAATTAAAAATAGAAGTTGATTTGAAATCTAGAATTCAAGCTGAAATTTGAATCCAAAGTCTAGATTCTAAATAGAGTTTGAAATCCAAGATGAAATTGAATTCTGGATTTAGAATGGAATTGGACCCAAGATCCGGAATCCAAGATAGAATTTGGATCTGAGATCTAAGGTAAAATTGAATTCTGGATCCTAAAGGGACTTTAGCTTTAAAGCCTAAGATCCGTAAGGGAATTAGATTCTAGATGGAATTTGGACCTGAGATTTGAGATGAAATTGGATTCTGGATCATAAAATGAATTTGGATCTGAAATCTGAGATCCAAGATGGAGTTGGATTCTGGATCCTAAAATGGATTTGGATCTGAAGTCTGAGATCCAAGGTGGAATTGGATTCTGGATCCTAGAATGGATTGAAGTCTCAGATCCAAGATGAAATTGGATTCTGGATCCTAAAAGTGGAACTAGATCCAAGATCTGGAATCCAAGATGATATTGGGTTCTAACTTTTGGATTTGAAATTTCAAAATTGATTTCAGAATTTGAATTTTGAATATATAAATGAATTTGGACTTTGAATTTGAAGCTTGAATTTGGAACGAATCAAGAATATAAAGATTGAATTTTGAAATTTCAAAGTCAAATTGGACTTTGAAATTAAAATTTAAATTTTTGAAATAAGATAGAAGAATGAATTAAAATAGAGATTGAAGAAAGATATTTGAGATCACTTGGATTTTGGAAAAGAATTTTGAAAATATGATGTTGTTCTATCTTAAATGATGAATGAATTTAAAAGAATTTAAAATTGGATTTTTGAAAAGCTATTCCATTCTTTAAATGAATTAGAATAAGATTGAAAATACAATACATCCTTGACTATGGTCATTGAATGTATTATATGATAATCTATATTTAAATTCAGGTGATGAATGAAACATATTTTAGTGCTTTTATAGAGTTTAAAATGAAATTAACTTTCAATATATCCTGACTATGGCCATTGATATATATTTTGAGATAATTTTTAAGTTAAACTCTGATAAAAGAAGAAAATATTCAAAAATATGATGATTTTTGAAGAGGATTCAGTGTGAATCCAATGTTATTTTATAAAAGATAAGAATCCTAAGTTTTGTTTACATCCTCACTATGGCCATTGATGTAAATCATCAACTTAGGATTAATTACCTCTTATGAAATGGTGCACGTGCCATTCGTGTTCCCATTTTTAAGATTTTGGAAAATAAAGGTAAAAGCATGAAAATAAGCAATTTATGACATTATTATGCTCATTCATTCTATCTAAAACAAGAAATGTAAATTCTCATCAAGATCTAACTATTACAATACATGAAATTGAATTTACGACTCCAAATAATGATATTTTCCACATATTCCCTGCAAAACAACTGGATTAACATGAAAGTAGAAGGGAGATGGTATACATTATATGGATATCTAAGAAAATGCTCATATACCAAGATATAAATGATGGAAAGATGGAAACATAATGATATATATGTTTATACATAAGTATATATACATGCATGTGTATATGTATATGTATAAGTATATATATATATATACACACATGTATATATAGATATATATGGCATGAGAGAGGAGATGAGACAAGGGGCTATAGCCATAACAAGAAAAACCATGACAATGCATTGGTCATTGCTATGATTATGTAGGATACTAAGGCAGTGCAAAGCATAGCTATAAATATATGACAGGCTGTGTGAAAGATCATGGGAAATGGATATATACAGGGGGACTGACATGCAACAGGTAAAAAAAAATAATGTGTGCATATACTGGGGGACTGACATTTAACTAACATGCACTAAAATGATATACAGGGGATGTTGTTGGTGAATGACATGGGGGTTGCTTGCTGGCAACAGCAGGATGCTATTTGAGACATTTACTGCAGGTAATAGGATGCGGTGACAGCAAGGTTCATAAGTGCAGGGAAATTTAGACAATAAAGTGTAAGAGGAGGGTGCCAGTTGGAAAGGCAGTGTGTGGTGATTGTTTGTGAAGTATTTGTAATGTGGTGTTGTGCATCTACTGTGCACAGTGGGTGCGCAAATGGTGATTAATATGGGCTGTGAAAATGGTGAATAGTATATGGATCCCTAAGGGGATATACACTGAGTGAATGCTATGCTGAAAAGAATACAAAAGTGGTGACTGTGATCCACATAACCAAGCTTAAGATGATAGAGTGTTGGATGAGGTACATGGGTTAAGCAACAACTTGAATATATATTAATTCCTCCCTTTGATTTCCTGTAACAGGCTGATTTGAACAAAGCAGACTTATGTGACATCAAATTCTTTACTTGATATTACCATTGCACAGTGAGTTGATAGATCTTCCTTAGCAGCAAAACCGATATTGACTATCTACTGTAGATAAGTTCCTGTGAGTGGGATTCCACAAGCAGCCCTAACAGATGACGTCCAGTTGCATCAAGCATGCTTAAAACAAAATGGGATTACGATATTGATTATCATAGTGGTCACTGACTGTACACGGTTTTGACGACAAAGAGGTGAGTGGATAAATGGTACAGGTGTTATGCGATGGAGAGTGATATAGATGATTAGTTATCAACTAAGTATTCTAATTGTCAATCTCTAAGTAACTCCAAATAATGAAATTAGCTAATTATAAGGAAACTAAATAAGCCTTATTACAAAATAACTAAACACTCTAACCAAGAAATAGCTAACAACCAACTAGTTATTTCACTATCCAGTTAACAAGTTGCTTAATTAATGGTTAACAGTTTACTTAGCTAACAACATCTAATTAACTAACAACAAAAGTTACTTTGGAACTCAGTAGAAATCGTAATGGAAATCAACTAACAATCAGTAAAAAAAAAAAAAAATGAACTCATGTAAAGTCAAACTAAATACCAACTGCTGCAAATTGTCTTTAATGCCTGAACCATAAAGCCATATCAGCATTATGTGAAGATGAAGTTCCCCATAACAAACCTGCATTTTTCCTTGGATGCTTATTGGGGCAAAAGAATGGCAGCAGTAATAGGAAATGCTTTAAACAATGAATGTAACAACGGTTGTTTGTTAGCTAGTGAGGACAATGGTGACAGGTAGGTTGTTTAGGAAGAATGGTGTGATTTACAAGGAATATATACAGGTGAATGATGATGCTGAGATTTGTGATGATATTGTGAATGAGGGTGCAGTAGCTATTGTGTTTGCTGTGATAAATGGAGGAGGTGGGTACATAATCTAATGAAATGAGTGCAACGATGGAGAACATACCTCCTCAGCAGCCTTGATTAATATGCAATAACATCATGAATCTTAGCTAGAATGCCCATCTCACACGTATGAAGATATAAATCATCAGCAACAAGCTAATTCCTGCAAGCTGGATTTATAATAATTTTTTTTTTTGTAGAGGTTTCACTGCTGGCAAGCATAATGCCTTGAGTGCCCCTTTTTAGCTTGATGAAGGTCCGGTTATGGCCACGCTCAAAGCTTCCACCAGTTGCAGTGAATCATACTTTGTAGCTGCTTTCTCTGCCAACGATTTGCTAAAAACATCCATTGTCCTTCTTGAGCCTCCAAGGCTCCTGATGATTATCCTTTAGAACTAGCATGGCAGAATAATTAGAGTGACTCCTACCAATGGTGCATCCAGCTCCATCCTTTCACTGTGGTACCAAAACCCATCTAAGTGCAGGAATTTCCTGGGAGTAAAATAAATCTTTGGGAATTTTAATCTTCATGAGTATATACCAAAGAAAGAAAATTAATGAGATAATTACAGTCGGAAAACCGACTGCCTAGGAGAGGCTGCTAATTCCCGGACTTTATGCAAGAAACCGAGGTGTTGACAAATTTACTTTACCCAATTAGCAGATTTGAGCATTTTGTAAAAAGAAGCAAGACAAATCGCAACAGACCCTAATTAAACCTGTTACTATTCAAACAATATGAAAATTTTGCAGGGGCCGAAAATATTGCACAAAGAAGTAAAGGAATGATACATGCTTTCATGATATGCAAAGACTATTGTAGAACTGACATTACCTTATGAGCTAAAACATCTCCCGTGTGATCGAGGAGACGAGAGCCTCTATCAATTTTCTGAGAATACCGAATATATCTCCCGTGTTTCCAACAAGTGCATTACTGATATCAAAGCTCTTCACCCCTGTTTGACATCTTCATTACATGTTAGCCGGTAACTGAAACATCTCTGGCGTTTTTCATAGTGACTTAGAGTAAATCTCATAGTAAACAGAGTAGAATCTTGCAGTGAGTCGAAACAGGAAACGAACCACATAAGTGATTCCCATCAGATCACGCCAAATTTTGTAGGACTAAAACACGGTGGCAGGGATATATAGGTCATGGCACAGAATGGGTCCAAACCAGCTAAAAGAATGCTGACACTCACGCAATGAACCAACAATCAAGATATGTGAAACAAATTTTTGGCTGCTGTCGGACTGATGGATTTCAACGTTTTCCCTTGATAGCAGTAGAAGGGATTTCTTCATTGGTTTTCAGAAGAGACACCAGAGGTGGAGAAGGGTTGGGGTTCAGATGAGCCACAGAAATTCATTGAATTCGATAGCGTGAATACAATAAATCGCAGAACCAATAAAATAAATGAGACGGGAAGAAATGTTGGAATAAAAAAAACTTCTATCTACTATTGCGCGAGGTGGGTTGAGGTTGTGGTAAGCAGCTCAACATCACCCATGACGCATTAAGGGAATTGAAAATAGGAAAAACTAAAAGAGAAATCAGGAAACAGGGAAGAATAAAAAACACTGCAGAGATAAGATTGAAATTGAAAACGCGAATGAATCGGCGATGCCATTACGAGGCATCGTCGGTCATCCAAATGTAAGAAAAGGTATTGAAAATCCACCGTGAAATAGAAAGAAAAAAAAAGAAAGATAAAATTTGCAGCAAAAGGAAAAGGATGTCAGAACTTGTGGGTTCCATTGATGTTGCATAGGGCGGATCGTTTTTGCTACAGGCAGGTCGATCCTACCCTCATGTCTTTGTAAAAAAAAAAAGGAAAAACGAAAAAAATGACAAAAGAAAACATGAAAACCTAAGGGAAACAGGGTGGTCCTATCAAAGAAAAGGGTGATTTCTGAAGGAAACAGAGAGAGAAGGGTTACTTACCTGTAATTTCCGAGAATCAATCGACTTCCTTCAGTCCGTTGGGGAAGAATCCGAAAAACGTGTGAAGGAGAGGAAGAACGTGGTGCACAGAAGGAACAAGAGGAAATGGCGAGCTGCTGCATCGTTCCTGATGAGGTGGAATGGAAGAGGAAGAAGGAAGATGTGGGGATGATAACGAATGCCCCTGAAGGTTTGCCTCTGCCGGTTCTTAAAGAAGAGGAAGAAGAATCTCGAAGGGCTTCCGTTGTAGATGGGTGGAGGAGGAAAGGGAAGGTGTGAAGGTTTGTGCGATGGAGGGTTTAGAAGAAGAGAGGGTTTCGGTGGGCAATGGAGGGGAGAGAGAGAGAGAGAGGCGATGAAGAGAGTCGGCCCTTTTTGCGAAAGCTCTCGAAAACCCTAAAAAATATTTGTAATGGAGGGGGGCTCTTTCGAAAAAAAAAAAAGAATTTTCATAAAAGGGTTTTCAAAATGAGGTTTTTAGCAAAAATTAATTTTAAAAGATTAAACTCATTTGTTTTTCTCGTAAATTTTCTATTTTTTTTTGTTTTTGTGTTATTTTCCATTTTTTGCATTTTTTAGAATAAAGACCTAAAATTTTACGAGAAGACAAAGATTAAAACTAATTTTTGTGTTTTTGCAAAAAAATATTTACAAAAGGTAATTTTTTTGAGAATTAAAAGCTATTTTGAGAAAATTTCTTCAGAAAATGGGTTTATATCCGAATTTTTTAGAAATATTTGAGGTTTACAACCTCGCACTGAGAAATATAGGGTCGTGGATCCAACAGGATACCAGATGGACTGTCTGAGCTTTTCTGAAATTCACTTTTAATATTTTAAAATCTTTAATTTGAAAAGTTGGATAATGAGGCTCAGATCTGGATTTAAAACACTGGGTTCAGATCCGGAATTGAATTTGAATATATCAATATGGAATTTAATCCAGAAAATCTGAAGAATAATTGAAATTTGGCTTTGATTTTCCTAGAAGATGGAGCCAGGGGCAGAAAGGTCAATTTTTACCAAACTTTGAAAAATTTGGGGTGTTCACAGATGCCCCTCTTTGCTACTAAACCGGTTGAAAGCCGAGCTTAGTGGCAAAGATAACACTCCAAATTTTGAAAAATGCCCCAGTCAGCAGATCTGAACTGTGTGTGGAAGAATTAATTTGAAAATATGACTTCTCAGGCTTAGAACCTTATCCTGAATGGTTTTGGGGAGTGATGATGCATAAATATCATGTTTTATTAATACAATTTCACTGCATAAATGCATCATCTATAGGTTTAAAGCATACACTTAGGTGCATAATGATGTTAGGGAGCTCTGGTTCGAATTTCATCAAAATCGGAGTTAATTTGAAGGAATTATGGCATTTACAGTGTAACGGGTCAAATATCGGATCCGATTTGAGAGATTTGGATCCAGACGCCCATTTGGATCCTGGATTTGGGTCAAAACACATGGAATCAACCCAGCTCCAGCCCACTTAAGTTTTGTAAAAACATTTTCTAAAAACACCCTCCTACATGAGGCGCCCAGTAAATATTTTTATTTTAACACTGTTTTTGAAAATAAACCCAAACAAGCAAAATCGTCAAAAGAGGGGGAGACGCCCAGCCATTCCTTGTCTTTGCTTTGATTTTCATGCCCTAGGGGCACGATTCTAACTCCAGCCCCCTCCTCATCTTCCACCTAATGCCATCTCCATTAGAGCATGAAGACAAGCTTGAGATTCAAGCTTTTTCTTGCCTTCTTTCACAATCTCTCCATTTCTTTAATCTCCAATGTTGGCTAATCTCCCTGTGTGCTGTGTTTTGCAGGTTCAGCAGAGGTGGGAAACATCTATTCTCATGTGGAAGTGCGAAACACTCCCACGAGAAGGGCCGGCTCTACCTCCATCCGGTCTTCTACGCCCCCCGATCGAGAATCGGTTCACATTCCATCTTCGGTGGATTTCCAACGTGTTGCAGCTGTAGGATATGGTGTCATAGTGTATTTCCAGCATCAACGAGGTTCTGAACGGTGTGAAGCCAAGCAAAGTCCGCTCTTCTCTTCTTCCCCCCAGTCTTCGGATCGCCCAAGAGATAGGTCTTCTCACCCATTGCTTCTAGTTAAAACCTATTATGTGCGTGTGTAATGTGTTGTGTGTTTTTCTGTATTTTCATCAGCCTTAGTTTGAATCCAATGCTCATATTGGACAAATCGTGGTGTCGAGAATGCGAGTTTTCAAACTCAATTCTCACTCATTTCTTATATTTGAAAAACTGAGTTCCGACTTGGATTTTTGCTTTTGTATATCCTTATTTTCTCAAAAGTTCCAACTTGAATCTCCCTGTCAATCTAATGCTCGCATTTGGATCGGAGTTTTCTGTGAATCCCCTTTCAGGTTAAGGGACAAAACCTGAACTTTCTCCTTCAGGATAAGGGATAATCCTGAAACACCGACAATCATCCTCGCATTAATTCTCAAGTACCTTCGAATGTCGGTCTCGTTTTCAACTCTCCTTTTGGAAAAAAACCAGTGCTCGTGCTGGTGTGCATTTCGAAAACCCAGTGCTCGTGCTGGTGTGCGTTTTCGAAACCCAGCGCTCGTACTGGGGCATTTTTGAAATCCAGTGCTCGTACTGGTATGTCTTTCAAATCCAGCGCTCGTGCTGGTACATCTAGCACTCGTGCTAGTATCTGGCAGACTGATCAGTTAGCCCTCCAGGTTTAGTCTTTGCACTAACCAATCATCATCATTCAAGTTCTAAATTTTCAATTTCAACCTTCGAGTTATGATTTTGTCAAAAATTCAAATCTTTTTCTCTTGCAAAGGACCCTCTTCAGGGAGAGTTCGAGGGAGCTCGTTCCTTTCGCATGCAACCATTTTTCGTTCGCGAGAACCTTCTTCCGGAGGAGAGTTTGAAGGGACTCGTTTTCTTCGCGAACAGTTTGCAAAACAACAACGAAACTTTACACAAAAGAACCCCTTTTCTTCAGAGAGAGCTTCGACGGAAGCTCGTTTCTTTTTGTGGCCCCCATTTTTCTCATCTTTGGCCAACCCCTTCACAGAAGACCCTCTTCTAGGGAGAGTGTGATGGACTCGATCTCTCTGTGATACTTTCTCAACTTTGTTTTTCGGTCGCCTTTCCATAAGAGAAGCCTAGAGATAGGGAGTTTTGACGAAAACTTAATTTCTCTTCGAAAGTTCCGTTTTGCAAACACCTCCTCTTTCAGGGAAGAGAGGAGTATTTTCAACTTCCCATTCAGGTAAGGGCTAAGCCTGAGTCTCGCTTTTTGGGGAAAAAGAGAGGAGAATTTTGTCACGGACGTGTCGATTCGATATCAAGCGATCTCTTTCATCAAGGATTTTAAGAATATTTTGCCAATTTGTTATCTAGTCATTGTTGATCTCAAAATTTTTGTCATATAAAGAACTACCTCAAACTATCTTTAGTATTATTTCCAAAGGAGCAAGACTTTTGCGAAATAAGAACTGAATTCAAGCTTTTTCTGTTGGTCAACCAAGAGAATGAAGAAAAATCTTCGATATGACCGGCAAAGGAAAATTCGATGATGTTAAAAAGCCATGAGCGAATTGATATTGATCATAGCTATGGCACATTCTTAAAGACCATTCTTTGGCAGTAAGACAGTGGAAATATCCTGGGCAGTAAAAAAAGAACCTACCCAATCCATATCTTCTCAGTCATTTGAGCTGTAAATCAAATATCCGCAAAAGGGATCTCTCAATTGTCGTCAAGATGAAGACGAATTATGCGAGCTAGATCTCCGGGGCCAAAGAAGATTTGGATCATCTCCGAGATGAAGGAGTTTGTGAAGGATCCTTTCAGGGAAAGTTCAGATCACCGTCGAGATGAAGGCGAGTGTGATGGACCTACCGACAAACCCTAAAAGATATTTGATTTCTGCTATCATCTAGAGAATTTTGACCAATGAACCTATATCATCAAGCCTAACTCCTGAGAAAAACAAGGATCGAAACATCTCCAAGATGAAGGAGTTTGTGACGTACCCTTCCCCTGAAAAAGAGAGAAAAGACAGGACATCTCCAAAATGAAGGATGATGTAAAAGCCCAAGAAAGCTTCCTGATTCAAAAGAGTGCAAAAAGATCATCATGGGAAATGCCCAGGATATCAAACTGCCAAAAAAATGTCAGGAATCATCTTTATCTATGTGAAATTCTTTTATCAATATTTTTTCATTCAATTTGCTTTTATGAAGCTAAGAATGTTTCCTTTCTTTTCATATCAAGGAAATTGATATCTTCCTTGAAGAAACTCAACAACAACAAATTTGAATTTGATTCTTGATTCTACAGAGTTAGCCCAATTGGAGCTAATACTCTAGGTAGAAAGAGGTGATATTTTCATGCACAATTCAATCATTTTTAGATCAAACTACAATTTTTGACATCTTATTGGCAATACTTTCTCATTATCCCAAAATGAAGTATGAACTTGATATTCGTTTTGACGTATCCTGACGTCATCCTTCCTTAGGACTGAAAAGTCCTTTTCCTTCCGTTTGATCTGAGCGCCCTCAGATTTGCACACTTCCCTGTGTTCCCCACTGTCCCGTCATAGACAGTTCCCGCTCAGGATAAGGGTTAAACCTGAACTTTTTGCAAAAGGTCAGTTATTGTCAAAAGTTATTTTCAGTCTCAGCAATGAGACGCCCAAGAATAACCCCTTTTCAAGCTTTAGGGACCCCCATTTTTCATTCTTTTGCAAAACCCCTCTCAGACTTATTGTGCAAAGTCTAGAGCTCCCATCACAGTTTCCCCGCTCCTCGAGGATTTTGTATCCATTCAGGCTAAGGATTAAACTTGTTACCTCGCTCCTCGAGGTATCACCCAAATCTTCTGTGAGAGGTCGTCTGTTTTTAGAAAGTTGATTTCAGTCTCAGCGATGAGACGCCCAAGATCATCCCTTTTCCAAAACTTTAGGGAATCCTTTGTTTTTCTCTTCTCGCAAACCCCGGAAGGGAAGACAGGAAAAATTTCCCGACGATAACATCACTCAAACTGATTTCATCGACTTCCCGGATGCTCGGGATGTCTGCAGTGAAAGTAGGATGGGGGATCATTGGCTGTGGGAGTCGCTCTTCCGGATCCTCTCCTAGGACCGTGGTAATCATGCCTCCCTTCGACCATTTGATGCATTGGTGAAGGGTTGAAGGAACAACATTGGCATTGTGGATCCAAGTGCGCCCGAGCAAAAGATTGTATGTGGGCGGCACATTGACCACATGGAAGAGCACAGTATGCACCGAGTAGTTGATGAAAATTTCGAGAAATATCTTCCCCCTGGTTGTCTGCCCGTGGTTGTCAAAACCATAGATCGTTATGGGATTCTGGGGTATATTTTTCTTCTTTCAGACCCAAAGCTTTGGTCGTCATCTCCAGACAGATATTGAGGCTGCTACCTCCATCAACTAACACATGAGGGACTGTCATGCCCCTGGTTCGCACCACTATGTATAAGGCGTTGTTATGAAATGAATGGGGTTTCGGCAAATCCTTATCCGAAAATGTAATGGGTGCGTTCGTCATGGCCTGGTTGACGATCTGTGCCATGTCTTGCGGAGTCATGCTAGGCTTGACTTTGATCTTTCTTAGTAGATATTCTAGCACTTGTTGGTGTTTTAGGGAAGCATGGGTAAGATGCAGGATAGAGATGTTGGATAAAGCAGTGATTGGCTTCTGTACTGATCCTGAAGTTTCACCCTTTTTCGAAGCTGCCTTGACGAAGCGCTTTGGAATCCTGGGGACTATCTTGGCAATGTCTGCCGTTACTTTTGCCGGTTCCTTGGTTGCTTTTTTGTTGCTGGAAAATGCAGTAATATCCACTCTCTTGGCGGAAGACTACGCTTGACGAAGGACTAGGACCTGATGTTGATCCTGAATGTCCTGACTGAAACATGGTTAAATGTTGCTTTGCAGAGAAAATGTTTGTTCTGTAATGACTGAAGTTGAATGCTTAGGGAATGGTTTGGAAAAGATTTCTGGTTGTTGCTCGTCCTCATCTTCGATCAACAATTTTTTGTCAATACAGTCCTGGATGATGTTTTTAAGGACAAAACAGTGCTCGGTGTCATGTCCAACGGTCTGGTGGAACTTGCAAAATTTATCAGTCCACTTTCCCATAACTACTGGAGGATCTGCCACTTTGGGGAGTTTGATCATTCCTTTCGACATCATATATTCCAAGATGTCTTCACGGGACTGCTCTAGGGTTGTAAACTCTCGATCATAACTCCAACCTTCATGTTTCAGTTTCTCCGGCTGCTTCGCTTCAGACTGCGGTGTTGATTGGACAGGCTGTGACTTAACAAATTTTCCTTTTTGGGCTGCAGAGTTTGTTCTTTCGGCCCTGGAATGCCCTGAGTTCTTGTTGCAGTTTTTCTTGTCCTTCTTGCTGCCAGAACTACTGCTGTTATCGAAAAAATCTCTGGAGTAAGCAACGTGTGCTTTCTTCTTCTGCTCAGGATTCTCTTTAACAAAAGGGTAACCCTCATATAGGCCATTATCCAGTCCTGTCTCGAGGCACTCGGCTCTCTCAATCAACTTGATGAATGACTTGGCGGGAGATGTGGAAATGAGGTTCCTCAAGGGCTGAGCAAAGTTATTCAAAATGATCTGCAGGGCGTACTCTTCTGGAACGAGAACCTTCATTCTGTTACAGGTGCTTCTCCACCTGTGAATGAATTCGCTAGCTCTCTCATTCTCGTTTTGTTTTAGATTATACAGATGGTTGAGAGTTGGTGAGGCTTCAACATTGAACATAAAGCGCTCAATGAACAAGTTTACGACCTTATCGAACTCTCGTAGTTCGATAGGATTAATGTGGTCTGCATACCACCTGATTGTCATTCCCTCTAGGCTGCGAGGGAAGCAAATGAATAATGCCCGGTTGTCTTTCCTGAAATGGCCGCACTCAGCATAAAATGTGGCCAAATGAGCCTTAGGGTTGCTTGTTCCGTCAAACTTGAGGAACTTCCGAGGGAGATTCTCTAGATTGTCATCCCCATCTAGGCCATTGTAAAAATCTTCACCGGAGTAAGTCTGCTTGCCTTTGCTTTTGGCCTAAATATCCTTAATGGCCCGATTCATTTCTTTCATCTGCTCGTGCATTGGATCATTAACTGGAATAGGCTTATTCACAGATTCAGGCTCTGCAACGATCTTTACGAACTGCTGCGGAGTATTCTGATGGTAGACAAACTGCTCTTCGTCCTATGATTCTTCCTTGACTGATTCTGATTCCTCAGAAGTGGTGTCAGGCTGGGCCTTCTTTCTGACAATCCTGACTGGCTTTTTCACAACTTTCTTCTTTGGTTTGCTCTTCGAAACAACCTTTTTCTGACTGGCCTCAGCTTGTTCTAACATCATCCTGGCCATCATCCTCTGAAACAGGTTGTACATAGCAGGATCGATATCATCGCCTTTGTTCTGATTCTGCCCTCTGACTGACTTGGGAGAGTTCGTTGCTTCGACTTCGCTGTCACTGTGCTGTGGAGCAGTCTCTTTTCCAGCTCTTGTCTGAACCATCTTGTCAATGCCAATGATTTCTGTCGAATAAAGGGAATGGTTAGAGCTCAGAGGAATTTTTGAAAAATATGATATTTTGAGAAAAAAACAAGAAAGGAAGAATTGATAGACAATCAAACAAGTTATCCCATCACCAGGGATCGGGTCACCACATGTTTTATGATAATTGTGTTATCATTTTGTGATAACGAAAAAATATGCCTTGTTACCTAGGCGAGGTCGTCCATCATGATAACAGATAATTTGAAGAAGAATATAAGACAAAGTCTCATCACTAGGGATGAGGTCCTCACGGGGATCGTGACCATATAAAACATAATAAAAGAAAATTTTTGGCCATAAAGAACTTTTAACATAACACAAAGTTGCATTTTTCTTGATGGCAAAATTTAAATACAAAGAGAAGGTGGGCAGACAGTTTGCCACCATTCTCGGTATTCCGAAGATACATTAGGACCAAGAAACACAGACAAAGGAATGAAGGAGTCCCAGGTGTATTTGGTTACATGGTATGCCCCAGACCACTGATCCGACTGCAGATCGAATTTTGGCATATGGCCCATCAGAAAACGAATGTTGGCGCGAACCTGCCGCTGCGAGAACTGTCTGAGACACCTCTCTGGCTGATAGTCGACACAGAAGAAAGGACCAAGCAGTCTGTAACGTTTGCTACGAGCATAAGTGTAGCGAGGAACTGATTCTTGTATGTCAAAGTAATCCCAAAGGATCTCCTTTTGATGCAGACTCTCAATCAAAGTTCGATACTGAACAGCAGACTTTGGCTTCTTGCTGCTGAACCTGAAGGAACTGGCCTTCGATGGAACATGTCGCAGGAACCAAGACTGCAACGCATAAGTGCATCCTTCCACCAAAATAGTCTCTCCAAGGGCAAAACGAGCTAAGCCTCTGTAGAGAAAGGCTAGAGCTGCCATGGACACTGAAAGTTGATGGATCTGCTTGCTTCCCCATCTTCAAAAGAGTTGGGCAACTCTGACATCAATGAAATTTTGTCTGTCTTGAAAGAATGCTAATTCCACTGTGTATAGGACCATAGCATGCTGGATTCTTTCTTTTGCTGCTCAGGACAAGGTGTCAACTTCCTCGTAGGATCTATACTTGCGATAGAGTCTGAACAGATCGATGAACTGACTCCCGTTGATCTCGGTGAGAGGCCAAGATCTGCTCCCTGTAGCTCTGGCTAATGCTTCTTGAACACCTATCCCCTTGACGTTGATCAGGAACTGCTGCTCGACCGGGTCATCTGGCTGACCAGCTGGCTCTGGCAATCCCATGATGTCACTAAACTCATCCATTAGCAGAGTCATCTCTCCCTATGGAAACCAAAATGTGTAGGTACGTGGATTCCAGCATTCTGCCATAGCTTGAATCAGACTGCCGTTGATGGTTCGCTTGCCAACTGCCGATGCCATCTCCAATCCACAATCATCCAAGTGGTCTGGGAACATACGCGAGAAGGTGGCGAACCAAGAATAGTACCACCGAGGGAAGAAAGGATGAGACTGGATAACCCGATGATCCGGGGTTCCACTCCTGATTTGATAGAAGATATGATCTCTGGGAAAGACATCATCAAGGGAATTGGACGCCATTGAATTGATACTGGGGCAAAGAAGAAGAGATTTTAGATAGAATGCAGGACTTATGGATAGACTTTCGATGAGAAAGAGAGGATAAACATAAATCTTGAAAATTGGTAAAAAGATCAAGGGATTTTTAGATAACGGATTTTCAGGGTTTTTAAAGAAAAGTTTGACACAAAAAGAGAAAAGAACGTAGGTAAAGAAAAAATACACACCTGGGGTTTTTGAAAATAGAGGAAAATTTTGGATAATACACCCAGGGTATTGAGAAGGTTTGATATATATAGGAGAATACAAACAAATATCGCATAATCAGAGCTGCACAAATAAGGATGCGCACACAGCACTCCCTAAAGTTGACTGTAAATGCGATATTTTGAAATGGCTTGTAGGACCTTAATCCTAACTCTATGGTTCAGATCATATGATTCCAATCAAGGTATGCCGATATACTCAAGTCGAAGCTCGAAGTACGTGGCATAGAAATAATTTTCTGGTTCTAAGGCAAAGGCTTCCCAACATCCTTGAGCGCCTACCGATATACCTCAGACTATGGCCCTTAGGTACGTGGTAGGGGGGGCGCAAACCCAAATAAGTGGCTCAGTTGTGAGGCTCTCTCCCAAACTATGGTTCAGTGAGACAGCCCAGCAACGTGAAGACCGGGACAATATAGGTAGGGATGTTTTCAAAAACATGTTCAACATGCAATAAAAACCAGAAAGCTCTAATGCAAGTCCTAAAAGAGATAGATTTTAAATAAATAGAAGCATACACTTGCATACATTGTTTTGCATTCAATCCCTAGAATTGAGGAGAGTTGTATTTTAGACCTAGATCTAATGTGAACATGGAATAATCTCCTCAATATGGTCCTACCAAACCATACTTAAATCCTATATGCAAATGATGTTAGCTTAGGATGGAGTCTAGGCTCCTAAGGTTTGCATGGAAATGAAGCTGACATTTGTAGAATAAAGACTTAGATAATATCAAAGCAAAGCAAAAATGCATCAATTTGATCGGACAGAGACGGGTCCCATCTCGGTCGCCAAAACTATGATCATAGCAAAATTTTTCCTCTTGAATCTTTCTCTCTCTTCCTTCTCTTTTTCCTTCCTAACCTCTATTTCCTCCCTTTTGAAGGGAGAAGAATAAAAGACAGAAAGAAAGAGAGAAGAAAAAAAGAAAAGAAAAGAAGAGAGAAGAGGAACTCTTTTGCGGGGTCTCACTTGACCTTAATTTTAAAAATATTTAAGAAAATAACTCGCCTCTGTTTTGAAATATTTGCGGGAAAACAGGGAGACGGGATTCGTTCGTCGGTACGAGGTTCGACCGTTCCTGGCGCCTTTACCAGGGGTAATCAAACCAAGGGTCGAATTCATGCCTTTTGCTTTGCTAAAAGATTATCTAAGGATTTATCCTAAGTCTAAATGCACAAAGAATCATGCTTGTGCAATGCAGGGATGTATGCTCTTTTCGAAAAATGATTTGGAAATCTCCAAGTGTTTTCTGAGATAAACCTGATAATAGAGTGAAGAAATGGTTTCTAACTTTAGAACTTAAGATTAAAGTTCTAAGTTTTTGGAATAATCAGAGCTTGGGAAAATAAATCTGAATCTTCAAGAGGAATGGTTTTTTTGAAGTTGAGGTGAAAGGAGAAGAAAGAAAAATTCAAAGTCATAAATGGACTTTGAATTTAGAATTTTGAATAAGAATAGAGACGGAATGTGATTTTGAATTTCGGTTTTAAAGTTTGAAATCAGAGTAAAATTTAAGAAATCCAAAGAGAATTGATAGATGAAATTGGTTTTTTGGAATTTTTGGGGATCAAAACTTGGATTCTTAAAAAATGGAATTGGATTTAAGAATTGGAATTGAGAATAGAAGTTGATTTGAAAACTGGAATTCAAGATGGAATTTGGATCCAAAGTCTGGATTCTAAATAGAGTTGAGATTCAAAATTGAATTCTGGGTTTAGAATCCTAAATGAGAATTGGATCTGAAATCTGAGATCCAATGATAGAATTGGATCCGAAATTTGGAATGGAATTTGGACCTGAAGTCTAAGATCCATGATGGAGTTGGATTCTGGATCCTAAATGGTTTTTTAGATCTGAAGTTTGAGATCCAAAATGAAATTGGATTCTGGATCTAGGATTTTAACTAGGGATTGGATCTGAAGTCTGAGATCCAAGGTGAAATTGGATTCTGAATCCTAAATGGATTTTGGATCTGAAGTCTGAGATCCGAGGTAAAATTGGATTCTGGATCCTAAGGTGGGTTTTGGATCTGAAGTCTGAGATCCAAGGTGAAATTGGGTTCTGTGGAGATTGTACTTGAAAATCTGGATCCAAGTTGGGATTAGGATCTAATTTTATATCTGGATTTTAAAAAGTCCAAATAGGACTTTTAAAGATGGATCTGGGTTTTGAAAACCCATACTGAATTTAAGAAGAGTCAAGTTTAAAATTAATCTCAAACTTTGATTTTGGATTTAAAGACAGGAAGATAAGCTTGGTTTTGATTTTGAAGATGAATCAGAAACTTCAAAGTTAATTTGAACTCTGAAGTTGAATTTTGAATCAAATTGGAAATTTGAAGTTTGAACACCAAAAATGATTTTGAATTTTCAAAGTCAAATCGGACTTTGAAATTGAGATAGAATTGGAATTTGAAATAGAATTTTGAAAAAAAAGATTTTTCAAAATCACTTGGGTTTTTGAAAAAAGAATTTTGAAAATATGATGCAATTCTATCCTAAATGATGAATGAATCTATATAATTTTTGAAATTGGGTTTTGAAAATCATATTTCATTCTTTAAATGAATGTAAATAAGATTAATGATATAATACACTCCTGACTATGGTCATTGAATGTATTATATAATAATCATATCCAAATTCAAATGAAAAATAAAATACATTTTGGTACTTTTATAGAGTTTAAAATGAAATTAATTCTCAATATATCCTGACTATGGCCATTGATATATGTATTGAATCAATTTTAGACTAAACTCTGATGAAAGAGGAAAATATTTAAAGAAAATATGATGAATTTCGAAGAGGATCCAGTGTGGATCCAATGTTATTTCGTAAAAGATAAAAATACTAAGTTTTGTTTACATCTTGACTATGGTCATTGATGTAAATCATCAACTTAGGATTAATTACCTCTTACGAAATGATGCACGTGCCATTCGTGTTTCACCATTGTGCAATTTTGAGAAATAAAGGCAAAAGCATGAAAATAAGCAATTTATGACATTTACAATGCTTATCCATTCTATCTAAAACAGGAAATGTAAATTCTCATTAAGATCTAACTATTACAACACATAACATAGAATTCACAACCCCAAATAATGATCTTTTCCACATATTCTCCTGCAAAACACTTGATTAAAAAATAGAAGAGATTTGTACATATCATGTGGATGTCAAAAGATGTCAATGGTAAGAAAAAAAATGCTCATATGTCGAGGCACAACTGATTAAAAAATGAAAAACAACATACATACCTATATACATACCTGTATGTATATGCATATACATATATGAATATATATATATATATATATATATATATATATCTATATATATATATATATATATATATATATATCACATACATACGTTCGATATAGGTGGATGAGAGTGATGTTGATGAAGTGGGCAAGTAAATAACATATGCTGAATATGGATGAAACAATTTAATGTACAGGTAATGCTTTCACACTGCTTACTTCTGACAAAAAACTCAAATGTGACAGATCGAACCTTGATGCCCGGTGGATCATAAAAATCGATATCTCAGCTAATGTTCCAAAATGATTCTGAGGGATGTGAACAAATTTTTGGTAATGCACAAAGGACTAAACCCTCTAGCTGCATCCACTAAGTGAAAACTTAAGCTAATCACGTGTTGTTGAGGCAAGTGGGATGGTATCATGCCATGAATCAGCAGAGCACACGTTTTGTAACAAAGCAAGTTTTGGTTTTAACATAACAGTCAAACCACATGATTTACAACAGATCAGAAACCTGATTCTGAATCAATAAGACCCCCAAAAACAAATCACACAGTAAATCAGAATTTTAATATTGCGATGGCAAAACAAGTGTTTCACATTTAGGCCAGAGAAATGTTGCCAAGCAAGCCCAAAATTCGATTTTCCCTATGAAAGGCTGGTGCTCAGTAGCTTCTGGGCTGAATCCAATTCAACACAGGAGTTGAATTTGATATAATCAGTAGCAGGAATTACTATATGGGAAGGTGATTCCGACTTATTGATTCAACAATAGATGAGTCAGTGAACCAGGCAGTGAATGCATCACTGTGAAAATATGGATGGACTAATGGGAACAGTTACTGTTAAGAAATTTTTAAAACACAGGAAAATAAAATAATAAATAAAAAAAAAGAAACTGGGGGAAGGGTGTCCACGCAACGCGTGGCTGTTGTGCACTGAATTGTCATGAAGTCAAGGATATGAAGTTAAAGGGGCATCGGCCACAGGGGATGGCTGTGGTGCTGCCGGCGAGAGTAACTCTTGGATTGCTGGGAGTGTTAAGTGCAGTGGAGTGGTGATTGGTGTGTTTATGTGCAAAAGGAACTACAGCAATGCTCGGCATTGCTGTAGGTGGTGAGACAAATGAACACAGCAGTACCTTGGTGCTGCTGTAAGCAAAGAAGAAGGCTACAACAGTGCCGAGCGAATGCTGTAGGTGGTGATTAAACCTGATCACTATGTAAGAAAGTATGAGATGATAGGTGATGTGAAATCTTATGGCAAATGGAGATTCATGATATTGCAGCAAAGGTAAGCTATATTTCTCTTCCCTATTCCTTTTAGGTTCAAGAGGGATGAATCGAAGTTGAATCCCAAGCTCATGATGTTGGTATGAGCAATCACTGAGACCTCTTTCTGCTTTATAAGTAATGTTCATATCTAACTTTATTAAACCCATCACTAATACCCTCTGAGCCACCTGAATCTCAAATTTCCAAAAAAAAAAGAAAAGAAAAAACATCAAAGCAAACTGGAGTGTAGACAATGATATCCTGAAGATGAAGAATCTGATCTCTAATGATTAAAATCTTACAGAAAATGAAAACTAATACACTCTCCATGCTAAGAGCATTAATGTCACGATTATAAGACAAGAATAAGCTATGAGCGACCTAATAAATAAGAAAGAGAAAGAAAAAAATCTTCAATCTGAGAAGGAAAGCATACCTGTCAGTGCTACCTCTGCCCTGTGAACACCAAGTCACCATGCTATTCCAAGTCTAAAACAGTTCAACACGGTCAGTATGTGATGTCATGGCCATACTCCACTCGTTTGGTATAGAATGGTTGAATGTGTTTATTATGTACCATCATTGTACAGATAAAATCCACAGGATTGCATGGTTTTGTTAATAATCTTAATGATATCACATTATTGACTTTGATATGTTTAGAAAGCTTTCTGAATAAAGGTGGGAAGCATCTGCATAAGGGTTATTATCAAGCTGGAAACAACAGTTTGAACAAACTGTTAAGATGTCGATAGTAATACGACACAATATAATGAATATTCATCAGAGAATGCACAGCGACAAGTGCAAAAACAACGAATGTGAATCAGTGGGATCTGCTTACAACACAGAAATAAAAAAAATGAAGGGATATATATATATATATATATATATTCAAATGAATTTACTGCTAGGTATTGATAAGCTGCAATCACAAGTGAGATTTAAAAAGGAGAAGATAAAATTCTGAACAATAAAAGAAACATGAAGATAGATGAGAATCGATGACACCGAAACGTAAATGCAAGTCCAACCAGCAACGTTGATCAGGATTTTAAAGCTAAGCATTCGAAATGCTAAAAGGAAGGAAACAAAATGAGTGTCGAAGCTCTGTATTCCATGACTGTCGCCAGTAATAGGTCGATTCTGCGAAGAGCAGGTCGATCCTACCACGGCTGCCCTAAAGTAAGAAAAGAAAAAAAAATTGAAATGAAAAACCATGCAATGTATTGTAGAGCTTAAGGTACACCAATGCACATGGATAACGAACATACAATGCTTAAAAGAAAATTACAGAAGGATAAACATAAAATTATGGATGGGATAACAGAGAAAATTGATGAGAAATCATCAATGGGGATCAGAGTTAACGAGAACCATAATAGGAATCAGAAAATCCACAGAAATTCATAAAAGTAAGACAGGAAATCAGGTAATTAGGAGACAAAATACGATCTAAAACAGGAAAAACAAAGCATGGCTCAAACAAAAATTGAACAGAAAACAGGATGTTAAAAAAAAAGAATAAGCTTGAAATAGAAAAGAAACAAGTAAAAAAAAAAGTGAATGCAGATCGAAACTCAAGACATGATTTAAAATCAGAATAGACAGGAAGTGGAAATAACAAAAGAAAATCAAATAGGATAAAGTTGGCTATCGACTGGAATCATAAGTGAGACATCAAAACATATAAAAAGAAACGAGAAAAACCTGTCGGAATCAATCCTTCCGTTGATATTGCATGGTGTAAGCCGATATTGCTAAATGCAAATCGGGTTTACAGGATATGCGTTAATGGGGCAAAACCAGATTAAACAAGATGATGAAACAAAGATGGGAAATGCAAGCGCAGCAACGTAAAGAGATATTGACGAAAAAAATTTGAAACGAGGGGCTCTTACCAGCTTCTTGTGGAGGAGATACTTTGGGGATGGAGCGCTCTGCAGTATTTTGCAGATGGGGAAGAGCCTTTGAAAAGAGGAGAGCAAATGAGAGAGGCGATGGGTGATCCGAGTAACAGAAGGTTGTGGATCTGATTCGTTGGGGGTTTTGGACGATCGGAGTTGCTGGAACTGTTTGAACCCCTATAGCTCTTCAGATGTTCAGACTACTTGGTGCTGTCAGGGTAGTCAGTCAGCTTCCTTCAGTAGGAGGAAATGGGAGCCGGTGAGGCGCGATTGGCTGTAGGGATCTCTTCAGAATAATCAAGAGGGATGCAATGACAACCAAGGGAACAACCGATGTCCTCCCTCTTCCCCCTTGTGCCCCTTTTAAAGAAAAAAAAGAAGAAGAGGAAGCCTCCAGAAGGGGCTTCCGTTGCAGATGGATGGAGGAGAATGCGGATGGTAGTTGATGATCGATGGTTGAGGATGGGGACGAAGGTTCTGGAGGGCGATGGAGAGGAAGGATGCGCATGGGGGTTGGCCATGGGGTTCGTGAAGGAGAGAGCGCGATGGACCGATTCTGAAATCCTAATTCGATCTTTTAAAACACTGAGGGTAAGATTTTCCAAAAAGGGGCCTCTTAAAGAGTGTTTTCTAAAAACAGGTTTTTAGAAAACCATTTTTTTTGTAATTTCCTTCATTTTTTTTTTATTTTTTTGTTATTTTTGGGAATAAAATTCTAAAACCTAAGAAAATCTGAGGGACAAAAGCTATTTTTGTATTTTTTGGTAAAAATTTACAAGAATAGGGGTTTTCTAAAAGTTTGGGTTTGATTCCTTCAAAAAAATGAGTTTGGATTCAAAGTTTGAGAAGATTTTCGAGTTTTTAAACTCGAATTAAGAAATATGGAGCAATGAATCCAAACGGATGCCGGATGGACTGTCCGAGCCATTCAAAACTATTTTTGGTATTTTTATAATTTCAATTTGAAAATTGGACAACGAGGCTCAGATTCGGATTTGGATCCGAAGCTGAGTCAGATGTATAAAAATGAACTTAATTTCAATAAAATCTGAGAAATAATTGAAATTTGAATTTAAAACTGACTCAATTATTCAGGAAATGGAATCAGGGGCAAAAAAGGAATATTTACAATATTTTGAAAATTTTGGGGTGTTCACACAAGCCAAAGGAGGTGTGGGGCCCCATGAGACCCCACAAGAGCCTAGGCTGGCTGTGGAAGAGCCCATCCCAGCAGCTCACACAATCCAGCCCCCTCAAGGGGCGTAGCTAAAAAAAACCCAACATTTATATATATATATATATATATATTTCTAACTATGAACCGAAAGGCTGCCATTTTCCGACATTCTACATGTTTCAGCAAAAGTAACAAACCTAAGACTTGTCGAGCTATTTGATAGCTTTCCACAGAGTCCAAGAAGTCAGCATTTCACGGAAAGGTCCGAGAGGTATGTCGGAAACGCCAGACATCACCAGAGGCGTATCCAGACTGCTAATGAAATAGGGTATCCGAAAATAAATGGCAATTGTTCATGGCTCTATATGCCGAATCAGATGAAGTGGACAACTATGGAGTTATAGAGCTCTATTTGAGCTTTCCGAAATGCCCAAGAACACTCCGATCCGACACATATCCAGGGGGATACGGTCATTTTATTGGAGGGTTTTCCGATGCCTCAGAAAAACGGAAAAGCAATGAATTAAAGAAAGAAATTATATGAGAGACAATGACAATGAAAATCATTGGGTCAACATACAAGAAGAGTGGCGGCTAATGAGGCCCTCTCACAGCAATCTCATGGCTTGAAGCCATGTCGGATCGATTTACACCTTTACAAGTGCAAATTGATCCCCAAAAATAACAAAAACAAAACCCATGCTTGCAAAAATACCTTAGCCCAAAATGTAACACATGGAGGGGGTGTTATCTCACCTTGGATCTGGGGCTGATGGAGGAGATGAAGGATGTGGCTGCTCAACTGGGGGAGGGCTGCTGCACTAGGCCACTCACACAAACCCACACAAGAGAACGGAAGAGGTGAGATGTTGGGGGAAGGAAGAGAGGAGAAGGGAAAGAGGGTGTCGACCCTCTCTCTCCTCCCCTTTTCCACTTAAAAAGGGGATAAGGGTTGATGGAGGGTGGGGAGAGAAAGGACGGGGATGAAGGGCCCTCCCTAATCCCCTCCTTGTTTCAAGGGATGGGTCAAAGAGGGTCAAGGGGCTGACCCCCACCCACTCCCCTTGATTCAAGGGGAGTGGTTGGCTTTGACTTTTCAAAGCCAAAGCCAAAGCCAACACCCAAATTTCTGTTTTTTTTTTTTGAATTCAAAAACTATATATATTTTATTTGAATGGGGTAGGGTCTACCCCATAAGGGGCGCCCAGCCTATCCCCAAAAATGTGGGCTGTACCCACCCTCTTTTATAAATCCCTTTTTAAGACCCCTTGTTTCATTTTTTAGAAACTTTTCAAAAAGCCTTGTTAAAGGTGCATTTTTTGAAATATCCACATACTTTTTTTTAAATCTACATGGGCTGAGGTGGGGCCCATGCCAACCAACTTCCCTAAATTCCAGAACCAACCTCCTTTTAAAATCTTTTTGAAAAACCTCTTGTAGGTTTTATGAAATTTACAATTTACTTTATGAAAAACCATTTTACTTGTTATTTAAATGGACATGTTTAATTTAATTCAAATGTTTTATTTCTAATTTATTTTTCATGCATTAAGACCTAAATTTTTAATAATATATTTAAATTTCTAATTCCGATGAATTTAAGCCTCGTTAAGACTCATATTTATTGATATACCCTTTTTCGCCAAATACATGAAATAACGAGATATTTTTCTCATTTAGGTCCCAAATTTGGAGAGAATCTAATTAGATATAATATAAGTCTAATTTACAAACATCGAGGTTCAATTCATCACAGTTTGCCCTGAATCTCCTCGTAAAGCAAATTTATGTGATTCAGAACTTTAGAAAGCAATATACACTAAATTTACGAGCAATTCTCGCGTAAAAACAAGAAATTCTTAACATTGAAGCATATACCATATAAAATTTCTTCAGAAATATAGTAGGTCTTACATCATTCCCTCCTAAAAAGGGATTTCGTTTGCAAAATCATGAATGCTAGGCCACAAAAAGATCAGGGTATTTCTCCCTCATGTTGGCCTCTGGCTCCCATGTGCATTCCTCGATGCCATGGTGTTGCCACCTTACCTTAACCAATGGAATGGTCTTGGTACGCAAAACTTGATCACGATGATCAACAATCTCTACAGGTCTCTCAGCTACAGTCAAGTCCTCTCGTACTTCCATATCTTCGTATCGGATGATGTGTGATGGGTCAGGAATATACTTCCTTAACATCGACATGTGAAAAACATTATGAATTTGAGCATATTGATGTGGTAGCTCAATTCGATAGGCTGCTCTACCAATCCTCTCAAGAATCTTGAACGGCCCAACGTATCTAGGACTCAACTTTTCTTTTTTTTCGAAATGAAAGCCGCTCTTCGTCAGTGATACCTTCACGAAAACCATTTCGTTCACATCAAACTGGAGTTCTCGCCGCCATTGGTCCGCGTAACTCTTCTGTCTGTCCTGAGCTGCCTTCAAACACTCTCAGATCTTCTGCACTTGTTGTGTGTAGTGTTGAAGAACAATCGACGATTTGCTGGATCGATCGCTGATATCGTCCCAATATGACGATGATCGACAAAGTCTCCCATACAAAGCCTCGTACGAAGCCATTCCGATACTAGCGTGATAATTGTTGTTGTAGGCAAACTCGACCAGACACAAGTGTGAATCCCATTCACCCTTCCAGTCGAGCATACAAGCTCGCAACATATCTTCTAACGTCTAAATCGTTCTTTCTGACTGACCATCAGTCTGAGGGTGAAAGTGTAAGACTCACAATTTTTTTTAAGAATTCATTGTTTGCGTAAAGTTGAGGTATATACTTTCGTATGTTTACGAGGTTGAAGCACACATAATTAGATATTATGTGAATTATGCACTGAATTTCGGTTCATAATGAGCAAGATTTGAAATCGCATAAGTGTAGTATATGAGTTAGAAGAGACTAATTTTGGACAAATTAACTTCTGAAAATTTAAGGGTAAGTTCATAATATATGTATTTAGTTTGTCCCCGAATTTGGGACCTATACGACGAAAAAACATTGTCAGTGCATGTGAATTTCTGAAATTGCATATCGATAGTACGTGAGTCATAACGAGAGCATTTCTCGCAAATGATAGGAAATGTTTTAAAGGAGCTTTGAACATTCCATGTCAATTAAGAATTTGAATATGACGTGAGAGAGAGTTAATTTTATTTAGAAGCAGTAAATAAGCATTTTACGTAATATTTTAAATATCATTTTGGATCTGGGATCCGACCAAAGATGGCCCAGACCCTATGGGCATTTTCTCTTGTGGACGTTCTTGGTCCTAGACTACCAGCTGGTCAATGGTTGACCAACTGGGCGGTGGCATGGGTGTAAAAACCCCAACTCCCATTTAAATGTTGGTTGTGGGTTGGCCAAGTGGGCGGCAGCCCATGGCATTTTTGTAAGATCTTAAGTGCAGCCTAAATGGCGCACTTCCATTAGCTGGAAAGGGTGGCAGCCTTGGGGCTCCCTTTGCAATTTCTCCCAAACCTTAATTGTAATGCCCCAGAATCCCAGCTTGGGAAATCCTTTAGATTTTCAGGGTAATTTTTTTTTTAAATACATTGTGCGAAGCGAAAAAACCGAAAAGGAAAAACAAGTGAAATTTCTGGGCGAGTTACAGGGTGAACAACAAGATGAAACATTTTATTAACCACATTTTATAAGATGATACAACATTTCCCTTTTTACAAAAACCAACTGCCAAGATCTTTGATGTTTTAGAAGTGTGGGTTCAGTCCTCTGCCGCACACCGAGCTCCATCGCACCATGAGAAGTCAAAACACCTGTATCCCTATAAAACGGGGTTAGTACTCTTTCGAGCTGGTGAGACAACCCAATCACAATATACCAATATGTGGAAAATGAAAGCAAAGCTTATCATGAAACACATAGCACTCTCATTCATTCGCAATAATTGAACAGGTATAGCATAAGCAAGTATAAAGAGAGTGACAAAATTACACATAGGGCAATAAGTGATAACTACTAGCAATAACATGCTTTTAGAACATAAGTCAATGCAATTAGGCAAAACATGAGAAAATGACCACGACTATCCATTACACAATTCATAGCAATTATAACATGATATGCATCACAGAACATAATCAATTGATGTAACAACACAGGAGAATATGTCATGCAGAACAGATACGTTATTGTGAATTGTGCATAGATACAAGTGGGCATATATGCGCATATTGTGACAAGTATGAGAACAAGCAATGTAACCCTACAAAACAGTGTGCGTTATGACGAGACAGTTAGAAACATTTAGCTACGGTAGGGCGTCTCTAAGAATGAATCACGAGACTTGTAAAAGCATATAAAACTATGTATCTCTAACATAAGCAAGCTCGTCTCACGAGGTGGGGCCATCACCCACACCAAAACTCGCAAAGGAGTTCCAACTCTCACATAAGTCTCAGAAGACTAAAATTTTCATATATCTGTGTGATCATGCAAAAATTTTCCTCTCGTTCCTCTTTTCCTTCTCTTTACCTTTCTAACCTCTATTCCCCTTTTGAAGGGGAAATAAAAGATAGAAAAGAAGAGAGAAATGAGAAAAGGAAGAAGATAGATGAACTCTTTTGCAAGGTCTCATTTGACCAAAATTTTGAAAAAAATGTTTTAAAATCACTCGCCTCCGTTCTGAAAATCTGCGGGAAAAATGGAGAGACGGGATTTGCTCGTCGGTACGAGGTTCGACCGTTCCTGGCGCCTTTACCAGGGGTAATCGAACCAAGGATCAAATTTATGCCTTTTGCTTTGCTAAAATATCATCTAAGAATTTATCCTAAGTTTAAAATGCACAAAAAAAATCATGCTTGTGCGAATGCAAAGATGTATGCTTTTTTGAGAAAGTATTTCGAAAGTTTCCAAGTTTTTGCTTAGATGAAATTGATAATGGAGTGAAGAAAGGTTTTAAAGGATTTGAATTGGATTTTAGATCTTGAATCCAACTCAAGATTTGAAATAGATCTGGAAGAAGAGACTTGAATTTCCAAGTCGGGATTTGGAATGATTAGGATTTGGAGAGATGAATCTGTGGAAAAAGGATTTTGAAATTTTTGAAATAAGAATTGTAAGACCCACAATTTTTCAGATAACTCTGAATAAATTCCAGAGGCATTTTTCCAGTGAAAAATAGTGTTTTTACCGTAAAGCGAATCGAACTGATTCTTGCGATCCAAATATACTTAGGATATTCGTATCTTCACGAATATATGCTCAAACACTCTCTTCCTCCCTCATCGAAATCAAAAGATTCCTGCGAGCCAACTTTCTTAGTTACATCAACACGAAGATAATGGTCTACTTAGAATTTTTCAGAAAAAAATGCCGAAAACTCAACTTTTTTGCGGGACCCGCAAAAATATTGGTGGGACCCACAGAAATATTTCTCAGAAAATATTCTAGAATATTCTAGAATATTCCAGAACCTTCCAGGGAATATTCCATGGAATATTCCTTCTGGATAAGATCAAACAGTCAGATGGATAAGATCAAACAGTCAGATGGATAAGATCAAGCTGGATTTCTGAAAAAGCCCAAGGGCATTTAGGTAATTGGGGTTGCTTAGCCCCTAAGCAACCTCCCCTATAAATAGAGGAGGCCCCCTTTAGAAAAAATCGCCACCCCCTCCCTTTGCCTTCTCTCTCTCCTCCTTTTCCAAACCTCCCCTACCTAGCCTAGCCCACCTGAGCCCACCTGACCTGGTCTGAGCCTGCCTGACTTAGCCTGAGCCTGCCTAACCTGGTCCTAACCCACCTGACCTAGGTCTGAACCCACCTGACCTAGCTCAAACTCAATTGACTTGACTTGAACCTAGTTGGGTTGGAAGTCAAAGTCAAAGTCCTTTTTGGTCCAACTTTTGGTTTGGATTTCTGAACCCAGACTTAGCCTACTTGAGTTGAGTTCGAACCTGCTGAACCCAGTTGACTTGGACCGAACCCAGTTTGGTTCAAACCACTTAGGTTAAGCAGCTTGACCTGCTTTACCTCTTTCTCAACTAGGTCGACTTCATCTGACCTAGTCTGACCTCTTGACGGAAGGATCGAAGCTTGTTCAAAGCGTTGGATCATTCGGGAGTCGTTTCTTCCGCAATTTGAAGTAAGTTCACTTCGTTGATCCATCTCTCTCAAGTATTTAATTGTTTGTATATAGCATATACTTTCTGAAGTAGTATCTTGCTTTAGTTCTTGGTTGAGCCCTCTAGGACACTTCGGTGTTCACGCGCTCGCCTCGTAACTATCGTCGGATATATATGTTCGAATGCGCAGTATATGCGTTCTTCAAAATAGTATCTCGCCCTAGTTCTTGGTTGAGCCCTCTAGGACACTTCGGTGTTCACTCGCTCGCCTCGTAACTATCGTTGGATACAGATCTAGGTGTATATCTGCTGATTCTGCCGACGCGTCCTATATCGCACAGGCTATGTAATTTACCTTTGCCGTCGCGTGTATGATGCCAAGGCTTCCTGTTTTTCTGCATTTCCGATTATGCATTTACTTACGCCGTCGCGTCGAACGATGCCAAGGCTCCTGCTTTCTGCAATGTATTTACTTACGCCGTCACGTCGAACGATGCCAAGGCTCCTGTTTTGTTATATATGTAGAATATTTCGTTCGGTTAAACACCCCGAACAATAGTATATGCATTTCTTTACGCCGCCGCTGTATAAAGCACAGGCTTCTGCTTATACTACATATATGAGCGTTCAAATGGAGATCAAACTCCAAATCGCCAATGCGATTCCCTGACCGCTCGTCGTTCAAGATTCTGCTTGACGAATGAAGCCCCTATTGGAAAGGCTTCGCTTTTTGGCAAAATGCTCTTTACGTAAAGACTAAGTCAATTACGTATGGCCTGGCTATGGCCCAGGGTTCCTGCAACCTTGATGGATGCAAAGTACGCACAACGGTGCGCGTCCATTTCCCGAGTTACGCGTAGCGATTTCCCGCCAAAGAGGGGGGATGCCGCTGAAATGGATAAAAGAAACGCACGCTTTCTCTGTAACAGAGAGGAAGTGCTGCTGAAAATTCTGAAGAAGCTAAGAATAGCTCAGAAAGAACGTAGCAGGATACTCTGACATATAGCAGAGTGCTACCCAGTTCATGGAATGCCTTCTATAACGTAGAAGGGTTCGTCGCACCGCTGCCAATAGAGCAGGGGAAGTGCTGACAAAATGGTTGGCAGAAGAGCTGCCAGAACCAATGGAATAGCATAATGATATTCGTTGATGGAACGATGCCAGAACGGCTCGTATCCCTGTGCCTGCAAGGGCACCTTGCTCGTAAGGGCCGTCGAGCCAGAGTAGAGGTTGCGCCTTGACTAGGTTTGGACTCGTTGCGTAAAAATACGCCGAGTAGCTGATCTATTTAGATCGAGTCATATGCATGCTCATTGAGAACGGTTACACAACCAGACTCATAAGGGCTGATGAGCCAGAGTGTGTTGTTTCCACCCAAAGAGGTGTGATGCTCGTGGTGGCCGAAGTGCCAAGATCGGTGTTCTGCATGCATATGAATAAGACTTAAGGTCGCACATACCCCGCGATTGAAAATCGTGTTAGGGGTACCCTCTCAGTAATGACTGTGTTGGGGCGGACTGAATGGGGTCGGGTACATACTCCCGTAGTGCTAAAAGCACGGGCTGCCTAAATGGCATGCAGATTCTGTCCAAGTAATTGTAAGACTGGCAGACCCCTTCAGGAATTATGCTCACGACCTGAACCCTTTGGCAGCCCAGCCAGCACCCGGTGCTAGCCGCGGCTCACCCTTGTTGGAGCCGAGTGCCAGCCACTTAGTGCTGGACACCCCGGGCCTCCCTTTCGGCTGAGCCTCTATGGGCTTAAGTCGGAACTGAAAGGTTCAGACCATAAAACGTTGCAGCAGTAGTCTGGTTTTAAGGACCAGACCCCTTGACCTGCTTTGGCACCCTTTTTGCATAGCCGATTGATCCTTGTCAGGAGCTGGAATTAGCCCCAACCGAACCCTTTGGCAATCTGGTTCGAACCATAGTCGAACCAGAACCTGTTTAGTGTGCACGGCAGTCTGGTCCAAAGGACCAGACCAATGTTGAGTTGGAGCTCTTTTGGCAGCAAGTGTGCGGATCCTTGTGTTGGCACACTTGCAGCCCTGTAATGCCACTATTGTGGTTGTCAACACGTTTCTATAAAAAACCAGCTCGCACCTACTTCGAGCCGAACCCTATTAGGTTCAAGCTAGCCTTTGTATTTCCCGCACCCTCCTCGCACTTAGGTTAGGGTTTTGGCATAAGTGAACATGCCTCGGGTTGCATCGAGATCGATGTGTATATATATATATATATATAGGTAGATATATATATATATATATATATATAGGTATATATATATATATATATATATATATATATATATATATATATATATATATATATATATATTTAGGTGCGAATGTGTATGTGTACGTGTACATATGTATATATAAGGCGTGCCTTATTGAGTATAAACTCGCACTTGGAGAACTTGGCGAACAATCTGTGCTCCCGAGGTACTCCCAACACGATACGCAGATGCTCTCGGTGCTGCTCAGGGGTCTCTGAGTAGATCAAGATGTCATCGATGAAAACGATCACGAACGTGTCCACGAATGGACGGAAAATACGATTCATCAGATCCATGAATGCTGCTGGTGCATTCGTGAGCCCAAAAGGCATCACAACGAACTCGTACAACCCGTACCTAGTTCGAAAAGCTGTCTTTGAGACATCTTCTTCTCTGATCCGGAGTTGATGATAACCCGATCTGAGGTCGATCTTCGAGAATATCTTCGCCCTCTGCAACTGGTCAAAGAGATCTTCTATTCTCGACAACGGATACTTATTCTTAATCGTTGCTTGGTTGAGCATTCTGTAATCAATGCACAACCTCAGGGATCCGTCTTTCTTCTTCACGAATAACACAGGTGCACCCCACGGCGATGCACTGTTTCTGATAAATCCTTGCTCCATCAACTCTCCCAACTGACGCTTCAGTTCTTCGAGTTCTGCTGGAGCCATACGATACGGTGCCTTTGAGATCGGAGTTGTTCCAGGCAACAACTCAATACAAAATTCGATCTCACGCTTCGGAGGTAGTCCAGGCAGTTCCTCAGGAAACACATCGGGGAACTCCCGAACTACGTCAAGATCCTCAATAGGGGTTAACACCGAGTCAACTGGGGCGATACTGACCAAGAAAGCAGTACCCCCATTCCGCAAATACTTCTGAACTTTAAATGACGAAATCATACGACTGTCTCGAATAGGTCAAGCAAGGCTGATCTCCAAAACTGGACGATCAGGAGGGTACAGAACCACCTTGCTCTCCCTGCACAAAACTTGAGCATGATACTCAAATAACCAATCCATGCCTAGAATGACATCAAACTCCGTCATGTCTAGCAGGATTAAGTCAGCTGGCAAGCTCTGACTTGCCACTGACACCTCTATGCTCGGAATGTACAAAGTACATAAGGATTGATTACCAGTCGGTGTACGCACTTCTAATGGGCATTTCAGCAACACAGCAGTCATAGGCAAGGAACTAGCAAATCTAGAAGCTATAAACGAATGCGAAGCACCACAGTCGAACAGAGTAAAAGCTGCATGACCAGCGACTGGAATAGTACCTTGGACCAACTCTCCTTTGGTCACTTGCTCGATAGTGGCTGCGTAGGCACGCCCTGCCACTGTCTTCTGGTTACCCGTCTTCTGCTGAGAAGATTGTTGCGGCGGGTACGATTGCTGCAGCTGCTGAGGAGGTCGCTGAGGTGCTGGCTGCGACGTTCCTGGTGTATTCCTCCTTAGATCATCGGACTGCTTCTTCCGACAATCCTTGATGTAGTGGCCCATCTTGCCACAATAGATACATCCTCCGACGTCACGAGGACAAGGTCGGCCTGGGTGATCCATACGACACTTCGGGCATCCCGATGTCGCCACTACCTGATTCTGCTGCTGCTGCTGACGATTCTGTTGCTGACGGTTGTTGCGGTTCTGATGGTTCCTCTTTGCTGGCGGGGCAGACTTCTTTCCACCCGAGTTCTGCTGATAGGATCTCTTCTTAGGCCAACTATTTTGGCCTATGTGTTGCGGTTTCCCTCTGGACTGTGGAGTCTTCTGGGATTCTATCCATTCCTGCTCCAGGAGTGTAGCCGTCTCCAGGGCTTCCTCAAGAGTCGAGGGCGCGCGCGTGATCACTCTCAGGCGCAGTGCTACCTTCAAACCGCGAGCGAACTTCATCGCTCGTTCCTTCTCAGTCACGTATACATGCGGACAGAAGCGCTCTAGGCTTCTGAACTTCGTGATGTAGTCCGCCAAAGTAGAGTTCCCCTGCTGAAGGTCGAGGAACTCTTGCATCTTCCGACTGCGCTCGTAGGTCGGGAAGTAGGCCGCGTAGAAAACCTCCACGAACTGCTCCCACGAAACGGCTCCGCCCGCAAACCTGACATCCCAGGTGGTCGCCCACCACCTTTCGGCATCCTTCCGGAGCCGATACATGCCAAAATCCACCTTTCGGTCATCACTGACCTGCAGCGCACGAAAGATTCTCTCGATCTCTCGTATCCAGTCCTCGGCTGCCTCAGAAGAAGACTTCCCATCGAATGACGGAGGGTTCATAGCCATGAACTGCTTGTAGGGTACGGCTGTCGCTACTAACACCGGGGAAGGAGTAGGAACAGGAGTCTCTCGTCCCTGAGAGGCTTGCATGTTCTCCCCCATGGCACGCATGGCCTCGGCCTGCCTGCCTACAACCTCAGCCAGGTTGTTCAAGGTGTCCATGATGTTGTTGCAACGTTCACACCAAGCCATCTTGACAACAATGAGACTCGTATAAGCAAAGAGTAGATACCAAAACAAGATTTCATTATACGATCAAAGATGCATACATATATGTAGTAGAAGCCAAAATTACCCTCTATAACAGGGTTACATGATACATTCCTCCGTAACAACCGCAGACACTGACTCAGTGTCCTAACAAAACATTTATATCCGTGCGACCGCTCTCACTTCCTACTAGTGTAGAGGTCACGGTAGTTGTTCCGGTTTCCGCACCGTCTTCGCTTCGGACAAGGAGTTGAAGAAGGTGTGCACTTGGGTAAACCTGATGAAGTATGCACCCCTTCCACTGGGTCAGCTGCCAGGTCTTCCAATTTACGCTGGCACTCAGCCTCAATATGCCCTTTAAGGCCACAACGAAAGCAGTGACACCATTCCCGTGGGCAAATCTGCCCCTCATGGCAGACTTTACATCTCTCACACGGAGGTGCCGGAGGCGCCATCATCTGAACACCTCGTGCCAAATGCTTCACAGCATGATCTAGGGATCTTACGCCCTGACTTAGGTCACGTACTGCTTCTAGGATCATTTCGTACCTTGGGTCTGACGACATCTATCAAACCACATTCGAAGCATGCCTATGTATAAACTAAGTAGCACAAGAAACAACGATAATCAACATAATTAACCGAGCCAAACATACTTACAGTGCGATGAACGATGCACGCAGAAGTCTTGGACCACACTTAAAGCTGCTCTGATACCAATCTCTGTGACGCCCCAAAACCCCGACCTTGTAAAAACCTTTGGTTTTTGAGCAAAATTTTTTTTTTGAAAGGATTTAAAACGAATAGCGGAAGTACAAAGGGGTAAGCAAAGGCCGCAAGTCTGAGCGGGCCACAGTAAAAGATACAAACCACATATCCATTCCTATTACATATAATATCAGAGTCTTACAAAATGAGACTGAAAACATCCATACAACAAGTCTCTCCCAAAATGAGGGGAAAACTCCCCTCAAACCCCAAAACAAGACACGGACCAAGATCTGCAGCTAAGTGTGGGTCTCAAGTCTCCAACCGTACACCATCGCATCGCCACTGCGCCTACTCATCACCTGTATCCCCATAAAACGGGGTCAGAACTCTTGCGAGTTGGTGAAGAACAACAACATTGTATATCCATTTTATCAAGAAAAGGCACATATCATGCAACAGGTAAAATGACAGATATATGTGCAAGTGTCAGGTAAGTGCTCGTGCTAGAAGACTGTAAAACTACAAGTAAGTAGCAGTGCAACAACTGAAACGGAGCAGCAACTAACCAATAAGGTACAACAGTCTAATAGAAGTGCAAGCAGTGCTAAAGTAAGCAAGTAACCAACTACTATACGTCAGTCTGTTTGGTTAGTCTTTATGTTCTTCTTTTTAACCTCCTTCGGGTACGCGAAGGAAAAACCCTCGAGTTCTGTGAGACATGCACCCGGCGTCTGTTATTAAATTTCTAGTGTGGTAACCGGGGATGCTACAGAACGAGAAAAACCACCTGCGGGCGACACGCAGCCAGGAGAAACCTTTCGCAGGGGCAAAGGATTGCAATCCGTACTACTGCAGTAGCAAAGGTCCCTGTGGAGGGCAACCTTGACCTCCCTAACTCCGAGTGACTGGAGGTCAGAGGGCACATCGGCTCCTCAAAAGAACAGGTCGTAGGAACGACACGTCACTCGGGGCTGTACCATTCACCCTCTCCCTGGGTGACCAAATTTGTGAATGGGGCGCGGCAGGATTATCTTATTTAGGCTTATTCTTCAAGTCGTACCTCCCTTCGAGGTAGTTGTGCCTCGTGGTCCCCGCGGGGTACGCAAACAAGGACTTGGCCTGCCCATCCACGTGCTCAGCCTCTCATGGCCACCACGAGCACATCGCCTGTGAAGACGATATTATAACATTTTCATTTTTATGCCTAGGGTGACACAAGGTGTGAGTACACTCTCACAAACCCGGGCCACTGCCCGAAGACTCCAACCGAGTCCCAAACCTCAACAGGTCAAAAGTGTCATACCCTACAGTGCTTTTAGTTCTTTCCAGGAGTATGTCACATCGAGTACAAAACACACCTCTGGTGCGTCGTATATCATTGATATACGAATATGAGCCAAAACAAGAAGTACTCGACGGACCCGAACGGGTGACATACGTGTCATGATGTGCCACGTGCATAAACCACACATTATCACGATTTGGAACACATATTCATAGAGGCACAAATCTGAGCGATAACGGGCTCAAAATATATATATATATATATATCAACACGTTCGTACGACAACCATTGTCCAAAGCTTTAAGCACAGGTCTCCCAAATACACATATTTCCGCCGCCCTACGTCGGCTACAACACTTAGCGAAACCATTCGCTTAGGGAAGACCGTAGTGTAGACACTGATGAGTGTCGAGAAAGGTTCTTAAAGTAACCCCATGTGTACGGGGATTACGTCAATACATCCGTGATGTGCCACCGCACTAGCAAAACTCAAAAAAAGTCAAAACGACGGTTTTCTGCTGAAAACGTCGAAAGACCCAATACTTGGGAAATGTAATAAGGTACATGGGCAGCGTACCGCTCGCCACACTATACCCCTTTCCAAACTCACCACGATGTGGCAGCGAAGGCTAAGGTGGTCATTCTGGACCACTGACGTGACGGCAAGGGTATGATGGCACAATGTGTGCCGAAATGCCAAAAGGCTAATCGTAGCCCACCAGGCCCTATAGGCAGTTCCGAACCATGCACCGTTGGTGCCAAGTGTACAAAACGGCTGTTTGGACATCATACACGTGCTACAAGGTGTCTATTAGTGACTCTCTATCGGTTTTGCCTTCATGCGTGCATTTTCGTGCTTTTTGAAATGGCGGCAAGTGAAAATCGCATATATAGGTAGTCTAGGCCTGTCGTCCCAAACTCATAGGGCTGTGACAGCCACCAACACGAGCTTCACTAAGCTCTACACGAGGCTACTGGGTGGGTGCAGCAGGTCACGCAACCACCTAGTGGTTGGCTAAGCTTTGCGGGCGCACTTAGCACCCGCCGCCACCATAAGGCTCCCACCGGGGTCATTTGGGCAGCCTGGTCTGCTGGACCAGACCCGGACCTACCTTGGTCTGACCTATGTGTCAGACCCTAGGCTGCTAAGGCAGCAGCTGCAATGGGCCGCGAGCAGCCTGCACCATGGGGTGCAGCTAGGGTGCGGTTGGAAGGCGACGGCCAGCGACCAGCTGGTCTGGTCCACGTTGGATCAGACCCTGCCGGGTCTAGGAGGGAACCTCCTTGGCCAAGGGACAGCCAGCAGCAAGGCTGCGGCCTGCTGGCTGCTGGGGCGTGTCCCAACGAAAAGGGTGCTCCGGGTGTAAAGCACACCCGGTTACCCAAAACCGTGGGCGTCCCGTGTGGCGCCCCTTCCCCATATGATTGGGGAAGTCCCAATAGGTGGGTCCGAACCCCGAAGTGGGTCAGACCACCCTGCCATACCGAACGCTGCAGAGGTTGCAGCGGGACACGGCGAGTCCCGATCGATCTCTCTCTTCTTTTTTTTTTTTATACATATATATATAGTTATATAGTTATTTACATGGCCCAAAAATAGCCTGAAAGATGACCCGATTTGGGGTCCGTCCGCACCAAAATAGCAAAAACTGCAAACACGGAACTCGTAGATCCGCGTCTTGGCTTCGCACAGACACCAAGATCACTCTGATCCGACCATCGGTCTGGAAAAGGGAGCTGTGTTACCAGACAGTGTCTGGAACTTTCTGGACCACTGTCAAAACCCTGTCAGTCTGCTAAAACCTGACTTTTTTGAAGGGTTTACAAAACGAATCAGGGAAAAATTCCAACACTGAAGTCGTAGATAATCATTTTACCTTTCCGAAAAGTTATAACATGAAAAATTTCGACAAACGGTTTGAGAAATACCACCAGATTACCGGACGATGTTCAGGACTTCCTGTACACTGACAGAAGTTCTGAACGTCTGCTAAAAACGAGGCTTTTTAGGGATGGTTTCAGACCGAACCAGTGAAAACTGTAAACACGAAGGTTGGAGAACGTCGTCTCCCCTTTCCGAAAAGTCCAAGAATGCTCCATTCGGACCAGTATCGAGTGAGATACGGTCTTTTGAGCAGAGGAGACTCCGGAGCTCCAGAACTCCGAAATCGCCTAAGGACAGTCCCATTGCGTGGAACGTCCGGTGTGTGCGTGTTTACCACAACGATGTGTCGATCCCTCTAAAACACACCCACACTCATACAAGTTTCATGGTATAGAAAAAAAAGAAAAACCCAAACCAACCATAACAATTTTTACATGCATTTTTCAAAAGAAGTGGAATGCAAAGTGGAAGATCTTCACCTTCGGGGTTTTCCGGCGTAGGGACGGAGATGGTTCCGGCGTGGTGGTGCTGGTGCCCTCACTTGCACTCTCTCAGCCACACTCACCTCACTCTCTACACTCTCTTCACTCTCACACTTGAGAGAGGAGGGAAAAATGGAAGGATGGAGGGAGAGGGTTGAGGAGGAGGAAGAGAGAAAAATGAATTTCTCTCTCCTCCCTCCCTTAAATAGCCACTCCAAGAGATGGAGGGCTGGGATGAGAGGGGAGGAGATGGAGGGTTCTCCTCCCACACACCCCCCCCTTCCTCTAGGTGCTATAAGGCTAGCCCAAGGGGATTTGACCCCCTTCATGATGGGCCTAGCTCAAGGGTGTAGAACCCTTGAGCCTAGCCCACAACTATTCTCCCTAAATTAGGGAGAGTAGGTCTCCCCATAGACCACCTTTTGACCCTAAGGTCAAACCCTTTTTTTGAAATTCAAATTTTTTTTATTTTTTTTATTTTTTATTTTTTTTGAGTTGATGGGCTGGAGCTACCCCCTAAGGGGCGTCCAGCCTATGGGGGCTAAGCCTCCCACTTTCCTAAATTCCAAAAACCAACCCCTTTTTTGAAAATTTTCCTCCTTTTCAAAAATGCCTATTAAATACCATTTTTTTGTATTATATTTTTATTTTTTTGAAAAGTAGCAAAGGCTGAGCTCATGCTCACGTGGGCCCCATGCTAACTACCTTTCCTAAATGTCCAAAACCAACCTCTTTTCAAAACTTTTCGAAAAACCTCTTTTAGGTTTTATGAAATTTATAATTTACTTTATGTAAAAACCCTAATTACTTATTATTTAAATGGACACATTTAAATTAATTCCAAAGTTTTATTTCTAATTTATTTTTCATGTATGAAGGCCAATATACTAATAATATATATTTAAATTTCCAATTTTGATAATTTTGGGCCTCGATCCGACCCATATTTACCAATATACCTTTTTTGTGTCAATTCTATGAAATAACGAGATATATTTATCGTTTAGATCCCAAATTTGGGGTGAAACTAATTTAGTATAATATAAATATACTCTAGGAATATCAAGGCTAGATTCATCTTGGTTAGCCCTGAATCGCCTCGTAAAGCGAATTTACGCGATTCAGAACCTCCGAAAACAAAATACACTAAATATTATGAGCGATTCTCGCCTTGAACACGAAATTTTCAACACTAAAGCATACTTCATATAAGTTTCCTTAGAAATGCAATGGATCTTACAATATTCATCGAATTGCGAATATATGCTCAAACACTCTGGAAGCCATAACTTCCTATCTGAACGAAATCAAAGGATTCCTGCGAGCCAACTTTCTTAGTTACGTCAATACGAAGATAATGGCCTACTCAGAATTTTTCAGGAAAAAATGCCGAAAACTCAACTTTTTTGCGGGACCCGCAAAAATATTGGTGGGACCCACAGAAATATTTCTCAGAAAATATTCTAGAATATTCTAGAATATTCGAGGACCTTCCAGCACCTTCTAGGGAATATTCCATGGAATATTCCTTCTGGATAAGATCAAACAGTCAGATGGATAAGATCAAGCTGGATTTCTGAAAAAGCCCAAGGGCATTTGGGTAATTGGGGTTGCTTAGCCCCTAAGCAACCTCCCCTATAAATAGAGGACCCCCCCTCCTTTAGAAAATCGCCAACCCCTCTCTCTCTCCTCCTTTTTCCAAACCTCCTCTACCTAGCCCACTTGGTCTGAGCCTGACTTAACCTGAGCCTGCCTGACTTGGTCCTAATCCACCTAACCTAGGTCTGAACCTACCTGACCTAAGTCCAAACCCAGTTGACTTGACTTGAACCTGGTTTGGTTCAAAGTCAAAGTCCAAGTCCTTTTTCGTCCGAAGTTCGAAGTTGATCCTTTTCGGAGTCGAGCCTCGTTCGAAGCATCAAAGCATTTCGGAGTCGTTTCTTACGCAAATTGAAGTAAGTTCGCTTCATTAAACCATCTCTCTCAAGTATCTGATTGTTTGTATATAGCATATACTTTCTGAAGTAGTATATTGCTTTAGTTCTTGGTTGAGCCCTCTACGACGCTTCAGTGTTCACGCGCTCGCCTCGTAACTATCGTCGGATATATATGTTCGAATACGCAGTATATGCGTTCTTCAAAATAGTATCTCACCCTAGTTCTTGGTTGAGCCCTCTAGGACACTTCGGTGTTCACGCGCTCGCCTCGCAACTATCGTTGGATACAGATCTAGGTGTATATCTGCTGATACTGTCGACGCGTCTTATATCGCACAGGCCATGTAATTTACCTTTGCCGTCGCGTCGTATGATGCCAAGGCTCCCTGCTTTCCGCAATTTCCAATTATGCATTTACTTACGCCGTCACGTCGAACGATGCCAAGGCTCCTGCTTTCTGCAATGTATTTACTTACGCCGTTGCGTCGAACGATGCCAAGGCTCTTGTTTTGTTATATATGTAGAATATTTCGTTCAGTTACACACCCTGAACAATAGTATATGCATTTCCTTTACGCCGCCGCTGTATAAAGCACAGGCTTCTGCTTATACTACATATATGGCGCGTAAATGAGCATTCAAATGGAGATCAACTCCAAATCGCCAATGCGATTCCCTTACCGCTCCTCGTTCAAGATTCTGCTTGACGAATGAAGCCCCTATTAGAAAGGCTTCGGTTTTTGGCAAAATGCTCTTTACGTAAAAACTAAATCAATTACGTATGGCCTGGCTATGGCCCAAGGTTCCTGCAACCTTGATAGATGCAAAGTACGCACAACGGTGCGCATTCATTTCCCGAGTTAAGCGTAGCGATTTCCCGCCAAAGAGGGGAGATGCCGCTGAAATGGATAAAAGAAACACACGCTTTCTCCGTAAAAGAGAGGAAGTGCTGCTGAAAATTCTGAAGAAGCTAAGAATAACTCAGAAAGAACGTAGCAGGATACTCTGACATATAGCAGAGTGCTACCCAGTTCGTAGAATGCCTTCCACAACGTAGAAGGGTTTGTCACACCACTGCCGGTAGAGCAAAGAAGGTGTTGACAGAATGGTTGGCAGAAGAGATGCCAGAACCAGTTAAGTGGCACAACGATGCCGTTTGTTGGAACGACGTTAGAATGACTCGTCTCCCTGACACCTGCAAGGGCACCATACTTGTAAGAGCCGTTGCGCCAAGGTAGTGGTAGCGCCTTGACAAGGTCCTGAGCTCGTTGCGTAAAAATACGCCGAGTAGCCGATCCGTAGAGATCGAGTCATGTGCATGCTCATTGAGAATTATCAGACAACCAGCCTCGTAAGGGCCGCTGAGCCGGAGTGTGTTGTTTCCACCGAAAGAGGTGAAGTGCTCGTCAAGTCCGAAGTGCCGAGAGCAGAGTTAAGCATGCATATGAATAAAACCTTTGTTCCACGGTGAAAACCGTGTGGTTGATTGGGGTCGGGTACATACTTCTCAAAGGCTGCCCTATAGGCATGCAATGTTCGTCAAGTAATTGTAAGACCGGCAGGCCCCTTTCAGGATTTCTCACCGAGGAAGACGGTGATGGCGCAACCTTGAGTGACATATATTTCACTCGAACCTGATAGTGTTCATTGATGGCCTTCGTCACTCAGAGGTATGGAGGTCGTGGTTATCCTTAAATATCTAAGGATTGAACCCAACTACTGCAGTAGCAGAATACATTCGGATACCTAGTAAGGATCTCTTCTGGTATGTTGTACCGTCCTACTAGGGGATGGGGTCAACAGGCCTCTGGGGTATCTAAAATACATAGAATAATCAACCCCCAGATCGTCGCGTTGTCGCCCAAATATGAGTCCCCTAAGCCCAAGGGGAGGTGCAATTATCGAAACAAAGCATTAGCTTAGGTACAGCGCTACTTTGAATGTATGAGTGGATGACGTTGTTGAGTCAGTCCTGCATAACCTTTGTGAAGGTGTCATGGTCGGTATACTACTGGACCGATTGGGAAAGAACCCCATTGATATTCGTACGACTAAGCGAAGCTCGGAGAGCTGTCCTTAGATTCGTAGGATACGGATGTGCCAAGCATAAAGGCTTGAGCTAGACATCCATTTGTGACTCTGAAGAAGTCAAGGCTAAGTCGTAGAGACTTAAACAGTTATTCTAACTCACAGCCCTGAAGTGGTTTATGCGAAGTCATGAAGACTTGCGTGGATGTTCAACTCATAGCCCTGAGGAGGTTTATGCGATACACGCTAAGTCATGGAGGCTTGAGCGTCGTATTACGAACTGCGACCCTGAGTGGTCTATGCATGTACTTGAGTTGAATAGATAGGTGTTTGCCTACTTACCAGACCATCAGTGGTTCTGACCCCGTTTAATGGGGATTTCAGGTGTTGAACCTGCGTGGCGATATGCGGAGCAAGGCGGCATCGAGTTCCAGGGTTTCTCTAGACAGAGTTGTACTGCTTCCTTTTATTGAACCTATACTGCTTTTCAAAGCAGTGATGTTGTAATAAACATGTGGTTTTCGATAAAATGGAACACTTTGGTGGTCAATGAGTTGCTTGGCCACATACCTGCAACGTGCTAGGAGTTTTCTAAAACCGACGACTCATTATCGTCTTATTCCGCTGCTAAAAGCTTTTCTAAGTTCCGCTGCAAAGAAAAAAAAAAGAAATTCATGAAAATTTTAACTTAGCTTTGTTTTGGAAATTCGGGGCATTACAGAATTGGTATCAAAGCAAGAGTCTGAGAAACCTGGTTCGAGATCCGTCTTGTCCACCATATCGCACTGTAAGTATATTTAATACTTCTTGTGTTCTGATCTGGGTGCATCTTTGTATAGATGGCAACTCACGACTCCCGAGGATACTGCTATCGTTGCGGGATCATGCACGATGAGTGGGTATGCCCATATGAAGTCCAAGACTGCCAATATTGTGGCGAAGAAGGGCATTCCGCCAACGAATGCCAAATGAAACATACCGCCGATATGGGTCGGCGGGGATCGCTTGGTCTTAGGGATGAGACCTCGCGTGTTAGTGGGCCACATTACTCCAGTAGAGGGAGTAGCCGTACTCCAGCAACTTCTGATGAACTACCGTCTCTGGTAGGATTTGATTTGAACTTCTTTGAGGGATTTGGTTAATCGCAAGGCTATCAACAGGCATCATGTACGCCTAGCTTGCACAGTTGGGAGGAGGGATGCAACAACTCCTTGTATAATCCCATTATGATTTCAGATTCCTCGAATCATAGTACTATTATATGGGGGAACAGAGCGGCTTCACCAACGCCGAGCCTGAATGGCCAAGGAGAGGGATACAACCTATATCATCCCATTATGGTCTCGGATTCCCCGAGTCATGATGCCACTGAATGGGCAAGTGGACCGGCATCACTGATCTATCCACAAGAGTCGCTTGAAAGTGCGGAAGTGCCGCCCAAGTCAAAACTAGTAGTGCCTGCACCAAGGCAATGTGGAAGTAAACGATACTTCGGGTTCTTTGGGTCAAGAAAGAAATCCAGTTCCTAGAAGAGACTGGTAGTGTTTTGGAGTCAATAGACTCATGTACATAGTTTTTCAACGCCTAAAAGTCTGCCAGTGCGGCATGACGTTTTGTTTAAGGCGATGCTTGTATAAATGTGATGTATATTAAGTAAATAAAACTTTGCTTCGAAATATATACATTGAGAAACTAAAAACAAGTGCTTGTATGTGATAGATTAATGGCTCCTACGACGAGGAGGACCATGCCAAGCGAGGAGTCCCATACTCAAGGATTCCTGCTAGAAACGCTCAACAACCTGGTTACTATCATTCGTGAAACAAGGCCAGAACCAGTCGCACCACGAAACGAGCATCTGGGAGGAGTGACTTATGAGAAGTTCCTCAAACTTGACCCGCCCGTTTTCATTGGCAGAGCCGATCCTGAACTGGCAGAAAGTTGGGTCGAAGAGACTGAACGTGCCTTCTTGGTACTGGGAGTACCAGAAGAGAAAAAAACCAACTTTGGCACGTATCGGTTGAAAGACAATGCACGGAAGTGGTGGGATACCACTAAGATTATCCAGTTCTCGGAAGTTGAAGTCATTCCTTGGACTGACTTCCGGAGAGCTTTCATGGATAATTATTTTCCATTACACTCCAGAAACAAGAAGAAGATGGAGTTTCTGGAATTGGAGCAGGGTGGCATGAGTCTGATCGACTATACCACCAAATTTCAAAATCTCGAGCGGTACTGCTCCCGGTTATTTGAGACTGACCAAGAAAGGGCCGACAAGTACATCAATGGACTACGAGAAGGGCTAAGGTCACGGGTTATCACCAGCATGCCCCAAACTTTTCAAACTGCTGTGGCAGCAACTTCGAAAATACAAGTGGATTGGGAGCGATCAAAGGTGATTGTAGCAAGAAGGCCCGTAGTTGATGGTGGGAACCGAAAAAGAACGTTCCCAAGTGGCCAGGGTTCACGACAACTCTTTGAAAAGAAAAGGTTCCAAGGTGGGAATGTTACTCAACAGGTCATGAGGCCAAGGCAGAACATGGCTCCAAACAATCTGCAGTCCAACCCAAACTGCCCAAAATGCCATGTAAATCACGCAAGAGGACCATGTTCACGTGACACAGGTGGTTGCTTCTACTGTGGCAAAGTGGGCCACATTGCAAGGTAATGCAGGAAGAAGCTTGCTGATGAGCAAAGGAGGAATGCCGGATCTGCCGGACCCTCTCAACAAATACCACAGCGAACACAAGTCCAACGACCCCCACCTAGAGTAGAACAAAGGCCTGCTGCAGGTCGTGTATACGCTGTAACGACTGAACAAGTCGAAACCGATGACCTCATTGAAGGCACCGTTCCTGTTAATGGACATGCAGCTTACGTCTTGTTTGATTGTGGTGCTACTCATACCTTTATCTCCGATGATTTTACCGAACAACTCCACGCCTCGGTACAACCGGTGGATAAAATGATCGAAGTATACAACCCGTTGGGTTCACGCACCAAATGTATCCATTGCATCAAGAATTTGGATATAGAGATAGCTGGGCAACACTTACCTACCGATGTCATTCTAATCGATATGGTACAGTACAATGTCATTCTGGGAATGAATTGGTTAGCCCAGAACCATGCCAGGATCTTATGCCGAGAGGGCAGGGTGATTCTAGCACGACCAGGAATGCCTAAGATAGAATACCGGATATCCAAGCCAGTTCCACAAAAGCGGCTTATATCAGCTCTTAAGGTTCAGAAATACCTTAGGAAGGGTTGTGTAGCCTTCCTACTTAGCCTTTCCGCTGATGGCTCAAATATCCAATCCCTTGAGAGTTTGGAAGTGGTTCGGGAGTTTCCCGAAGTGTTTCCTGAGGAATTGCCAGGACTTCCACCACTTCGTGAGGTTGAATTTGGAATTCAATCCTTACCTGGAACTGCACCAATATCCAAAGCCCCTTATCGTATGGCGCCAGCTGAACTCAGTGAGTTGAAGTGTCAGTTGGAGGAACTGATGGAACAAGGGTTCATCCGACCAAGTATGTCACCTTGGGGAGCCCCGGTACTGTTTGTAAAGAAGAATGATGGATCCCTTCGGTTATGCATCGATTATCGGATGCTTAACCAAGCAACTGTTAAAAATAAGTACCCGTTGCCTCGGATTGAGGACCTATTTGATCAGCTCAGAACAACGAGAGTGTTCTCCAAGATCGACCTTAGGTCTGGGTACCATCAGCTTAGAGTTAAGGAAGAGGATATACCTAAGACTGCCTTCAGAACGAGATATGGCCATTATGAGTTCGTAGTAATGTCCTTCGGACTTACTAATGCGCCTGCTGTCTTTATGGACCTGATGAACCGAGTGTTCAAGCCATACTTAGACACTTTCGTCATCGTCTTCATTGATGACATTCTCGTGTATTCAGAGAATGAGGAACAACACAAGGAGCACTTAAGAATCGTCTTGAAAACCCTTCAAGATAATCAGCTATATGCCAAGTTTTCAAAATGTGAATTCTGGCTAGACAAAGTGATGTTCCTCGGCCATATGATCTCAAAAGATGGAATCGCAGTAGATCCTGCGAAGGTCAAATCTGTGATAGACTGGAAGCAGCTAGAAAATATCACTAAGGTCCGCAGCTTCCTTGGACTTGCCGGATATTATCGGAAGTTCATACATGACTTCTCCCGAATTGCCGTACCGATGACAAAATTGTTGAAAAAGGGAGTCAAGTTCGAATGAACTGACCAGTGTAAGGAGTGTTTTGAGGTTCTCAAACAAAGGCTTACCACTGCCCCTGTCCTTACCTTACCTGTTGGTCAGGGAGGCTTCGTTGCTTATACCGATGCCTCGGGAACAGGTCTGGGTTGCGTATTGATGCAGCATGGCAAAGTAATCGCCTATGCATCCCGTCAGTTAAGAATTCATGAGAAAAACTATCCAACCCACGATCTTGAGCTTGCCGCGGTAGTGTTCACGCTTAAAATCTGGCGACACTACCTATATGGAGAGAAATTCGAGGTCATGTCGGACCATAAAAGCCTAAAATACCTCTTTTCTCAAAAAGAACTCAATATGCGGCAACGGCGATGGCTGGAATTCCTCAAAGACTATGAATTCACGCTTTCCTATCACCCTGGAAAGGCGAATGTTGTAGCAGATGCCCTTAGTCGCAAGACTGTTGGCACTCTGGCCAGCCTAACCGGACAATGGAAGTTGATGGAGGATTTCGTCAACTGGAAGCCATTTTTGGTTGATTCTGGCAGAATCCAAATGTCATGTTTGACGATCCACATTGAGTTTCTTGATCGCATCGTAGCCGAACAATTCAAGGATCCCCAGTACTTGGAATTGAAAGCTCGTACTGAAAAAGATGACACTTTCTTCCATTTGAAAGAAGATGGAGGAATATGGATGGAAGAAAGGATTTGGGTTCCAAATAACCCTGAGCTAAGACGGGAAGTACTCCAGGAGGCCCATAGTAGCAAATATACTATCCACCCTGGGGGTACGAAGATGTTCCGAGATTTACAGAGGAAGTACTGGTGAAGGGGTATGAAACGTGATGTGGCTACGTTTGTCTCTAAATGTTTGATCTGCCAGCAAGTAAAGATCGAGCATCAGCGCCCTGGCGGAAAAATGCAATGGATCGAGATTTCGGAATGGAAATGGGAAGGCATTACGATGGATTTCATCGTTGGATTGCCTCGATCCAAGAGACAACATGACTCGATATGGGTGATCGTGGACAGACTCACCAAATCTGCTCACTTCCTGCCGATCAACACTCGCTACTCAACTGAACGATTGGCGGAAATCTACATTCGGGAAATTGTTAGACTCCATGGAGTGCCAATTTCGATCATATCTGATCGTGACCCGAAGTTCACCTCTCACTTTTGGGAGCAGCTTCAGAGAGCCCTGGGGACGAAACTCAAGTTCAGTACAGCATTCCATCCCCAAACAGATGGGCAATCAGAACGAACCATACAGACTCTTGAAGATATGCTAAGAGCCTGTATGCTGGAATGGAAAGGTGATTGGGTTTCCCACCTAGCGTTGGCTGAATTTGCTTATAATAATAGCCACCACGCTAGCATTGGGATGGCACCGTATGAAGCCTTGTACGGGCGACCCTGTCGATCACCAATCCAATGGGGTGAAGTGGGTGAGCGAACCTTGGACTCGCCCATAGTGTTGCAACATTATACTGAGCAGGTCCACATGATCAGAAAGAAGCTACTGACCGCTCAGAGTCGACAGAAGAGCTACGCCGATCAGCGGCGTAGGGAACTCACTTTTGGGGTTGGAGATAAGGTTTTTATCAAGGTCTCCCCAACCAAGAGTGTGTTTCATTTCGGAAAGAAGGGGAAACTCAGCCCCAGATTCGTTGGTCCCTTTGAGGTTTTGAGCCGGATAGGAGAGACCGCCTACAGAGTAGCATTGCCACCGCAGTATACTCAGATACACAATGTATTTCACGTGTCAATGCTTAGAAAATACGTTCACGACCCTTCCCACGTCATCCAACATGAAGATATTAACATCCAGGAGGATATGACTGTGGAAGAAAGACCTGTTGAGATCGTGGACCGTCGGGAACAAGTGCTTAGGTCAAAGGTCATTCCACTTGTTAAAGTGAGATGGCAACATCACGGAGTCGATGATTGCACTTGGGAGCCCGAATCGGATATGCGGGATAAATATCCTGAACTCTTCACCTTGTACTCTTAACTGAATTTCGCGGACGAAATTCCTTTAAGGGGGTAATGATGTAAGACCCGCAATTTTTCAGGAAATATCTGAATAAAATTCATGAGGCCTTTACCGGTAGAAATAGCATTTTTCTCAGAATGCGAAACGAATCAATTCCTACGAGCCAATTATACGTAAGATATTCATCGAATTGCGAATATATGCTCAAACACTCTGGAAGCCATAACTTCCTATCTGAACGAAATCAAAGGATTCCTGCGAGCCAACTTTCTTAGTTACGTCAATACGAAGATAATGGCCTACTCAGAATTTTTCGGAAAAAAATGCCGAAAACTCAACTTTTTTGTAGGACCCGCAAAAATATTGGTGGGACCCACAGAAATATTTCTCAAAAAATATTCTAGAATATTCTAGAATATTCCAGGACCTTCCAGCACCTTCCAGGGAATATTCCATGGAATATTCCTTCTGGATAAGATCAAACAGTCAGATGGATAAGATCAAGCTGGATTTCTGAAAAAGCCCAAGGGCATTTGGGTAATTGGGGTTGCTTAGCCCCTAAGCAACCTCCCCTATAAATAGAGGACCCCCCTTCCTTTAGAAAATCGCCAACCCCTCTCTCTCTCCTCCTTTTTCCAAACCTCCCCTACCTAGCCCACTTGGTCTGAGCCTGCCTGACCTGGTCTGAGCCTACCTGACTTAGCCTAAGCCTGCCTGACCTGGTCCTAACCCACCTGACCTAGGTCTGAACCTACCTGACCTAGGTCCAAACCCAGTTGACTTGACTTGAACCTGGTTTGGTTCAAAGTCAAAGTCCAAGTCCTTTTTCGTCCGAAGTTCGAAGTTGATCCTTTTCGGAGTCGAGCCTCGTTCGAAGCATCAAAGCATTTCGGAGTCGTTTCTTCCGCAAATTGAAGCAGTTCGCTTCATTAAACCATCTCTCTCAAGTATCTGATTGTTTGTATATAGCATATACTTTCTGAAGTAGTATCTTGCTTTAGTTCTTGGTTGAGCCCTCTAGGATGCTTCGGTGTTCACGCGCTCGCCTCGTAACTATCGTCGGATATATATGTTTGAATACGCAGTATATGCGTTCTTCAAAATAGTATCTCACCCTAGTTCTTGGTTGAGCCCTCTAGGACACTTCGGTGTTCACGCGCTCGCCTCGCAACTATCGTTGGATACAGATCTAGGTGTATATCTGCTGATACTGTCGACGCGTCTTATATCGCACAGGCCATGTAATTTACCTTTGCCGTCGCGTCGTATGATGCCAAGGCTCCCTGCTTTCCGCAATTTCCAATTATGCATTTACTTACGCCGTCGCGTCGAACGATGCCAAGGCTCCTGCTTTCTGCAATGTATTTACTTACGCCGTCGCGTCGAACGATGCCAAGGCTCCTATTTTGTTATATATATAAAATATTTCATTCAGTTACACACCCTGAACAATAGTATATGCATTTCCTTTACGCCGCCGCTATATAAAGCACAGGCTTCTGCTTATACTACATATATGGCACGTAAATGAGCGTTCAAATGGAGATCAACTCCAAATCACCAATGCGATTCCCTTATCGCTCCTCGTTCAAGATTCTGCTTGACGAATGAAGCCCCTATTGGAAAGGCTTCGGTTTTTGGCAAAATGCTCTTTACGTAAAAACTAAATCAATTACGTATGGCCTGGCTATGGCCCAAGGTTCCTGCAACCTTGATGGATGCAAAGTACGCACAACGGTGCGCATTCATTTCCCGAGTTAAGCGTAGCGATTTCCCGCCAAAGAGGGGAGATGCCGCTGAAATGGATAAAAGAAACGCACGCTTTCTCCGTAAAAGAGAGGAAATGCTGCTGAAAATTCTGAAAAAGCTAAGAATAACGCAGAAAGAACGTAGCAGGATACTCTGACATATAGCAGAGTGCTACCTAGTTCGTAGAATGCCTTCCACAACGTAGAAGGGTTCGTCACACCACTGCCGGTAGAGCAGAGAAGGTGTTGACAGAATGGTTGGCAGAAGAGATGCCAAAACTAGTTAAGTGGCACAACGATGCCGTTTGTTGGAACGACGTTAGAATGACTCGTCTCCCTGACACCTGCAAGGGCACCATACTTGTAAGAGCCGTTGCGCCAAGGTAGTGGTAGCGCCTTGACAAGGTCCTGAGCTCGTTGCGTAAAAATACGCCGAGTAGCCGATCCGTAGACATCGAGTCATGTGCATGTTCATTGAGAATTATCAGACAACCAGCCTTGTAAGGGCCGCTGAGCCGGAGTGTGTTGTTTCCACCGAAAGAGGTGAAGTGCTCGTCAAGGCCGAAGTGCCGAGAGCAGAGTTAAGCATGCATATGAATAAAACCTTTGTTCCACGGTGAAAACCGTGTGGTTGATTGGGGTCGAGTACATACTTCTCAAAGGCTGCCCTATAGGCATGCAATGTTTGTCAAGTAATTGTAAGACCGGCAGGCCCCTTTCAGGATTTCTCACCGAGGAAGACGGTGATGGCGCAGCCTTGAGTGACATATCTTTCACCCGAACCTGATAGAGTTCATTGATGGCCTTCGTCACTCAGAGGTATGGAGGTCGTGGTTATCCTTAAATATCTGAGGATTGAACCCAACTACTGTAGTAGCAGAATGCATTCAGATACCTAGTAAGGATCTCTTCTGGTATGCTGTACCGTCCTACTAGGGGGATGGGGTCAACATGCCTCTGGGGTATCTAAAATACATAGAATAATCAACCCCCAGATCGTCGCGTTGTCGCCCAAATATGAGTCCCCTAAGCCCAGGGGGAGGTGCAATTATCGAAACAAAGCATTAGCTTAGGTACAGCGCTACTTTGAATGTATGAGTGGATGACGTTGTTGAGTCAGTCCTGCATAACCTTTGTGAAGGTGTCATGGTCGGTATACTACTGGACCGATTGGGAAAGAACCCCATTGATATTCGTACGACTAAGCGAAGCTCGGAGAGCTGTCCTTAGATTCGTAGGATACGGATGTGCCAAGCATAAAGGCTTGAGCTAGACATCCATTTGTGACTCTGAAGAAGTCAAGGCTAAGTCGTAGAGACTTAAACAGTTATTCTAACTCACAGCTCTGAAGAGGCTTATGCGAAGTCATGAAGACTTGCGTGGATGTTCAACTCATAGCCCTGAGGAGGCTTTTGCGATATACGCTAAGTCATGGAGGCTTGAGCATCGTATTACGAACTGTGACTCTGAGTGGTCTATGCATTTACTTGAGTTGAATAGATAGGTGTTTGCCTACTTACCAGACCATCAGTGGTTCTGACCCCGTTTAATGGGGATTTCAGGTGTTGAACCTGCGTGGTGATATGCGGAGCAAGGCGGCATCGAGTTCCAGGGTTTCTCTAGACAGAGTTGTACTGCTTCCTTTTATTGAACCTATACTGCTTTTCAAAGCAGTGATGTTGTAATAAACATGTGGTTTTCGATAAAATGGAACACTTTGGTGGTTAATGAGTTGCTTGGCCACATACCTGCAACGTGCTCGGAGTTTTCTAAAACCGACGACTCATTATCGTCTTATTCTGCTGCTAAAAGCTTTTCTAAGTTCCGCTGCAAAGAAAAAAAAAAGAAATTCATGAAAATTTTAACTTAGCTTTGTTTTGGAAATTCGGGGCGTTACACAAACGAATCAAACAATGAAATAAACCTAATCTAACGTGCTGGTCTGTGCACGGGATCTATTCTAAGGTTGAAACAAAAAGAAAAACAAGAAACACCCAGAAAATAATAAAAGAAAATCAACACACACAATTCGGTTTTAGTTAGAAGAAAAGGAAGAAGAAGACCTACCTTTCGGGCGATCTGACGATCGTGGGGAAAAAGAAGAGCGGACAGTGGCTTGTTCTTGACGTCCCAAACGGTTCGAGGATGATGAAACTTCACCAAGAACAGAACTTTTGCAGCTGCAACACGTTGGAGATCCACCGAGGATGGGATGGGCGCCGATTCGCGATCAGAGGGCTCAGAAAACGGGATGGAGGTAGGGCCGGCTCACCTTGAGGGTGTGTTTCGCACTACCAATCAAGGTTAGTAGTCTCCACCTCTGCTACACCTGCAAAAATACCAAAAATGGTGAAAAACGCAGCAAGGAAGAAGAAGAAATGCATAGAAGTAACAAGAGAGATCAAAATATGCTTGATTTCCAAGCATAAACCGGTCTTCAATGGCCAAAACATGATGGAATGGAAGAGGAGACAATGCTGGATCTAGAGGCACTGTAGGGGGCATCAAATCCAAGCCAAAGACGCCTAGGGTTCTTCTAAAAAGTATATTTATACTTTTTGGAATTTCAGAAGCAAGGTTATAAAAAATTATTTTACTAGGTGCCACTTTCTGAGGGGTTTTCTGCAAAACTTTCTGAAATGGATATGGATATGCATGTGGGTTGGATTTTGGGCTTTCTAAAGGTTGATCCAAGGTCCAAACAGCCTAATTGGGTCGGATATGGATCCGATCCACCTCGAAATCCATGCCCAAACACTGAAATCGCCATAACTCTCTCATTTTAACTCCAATTTCTCTGAAATTCGAACCATAACCCCTTACTATCAAAATGCATCTAAACATGGGTTTAAAACCTTAAACTCGTTACAAAATGCATGAAAAACTTGTTAGCATGATGTGCATTTCATGCATCATCACAAATCAAAATTTTGTTGGTGGCTTCTGCCTGGCCATTTCCTTGAGGATAATAAGGAGCTAAGAAGTGGTGGTGAATCCTGAAATTCGAGCAGAAGGTCTTCATCTTCTCATTCTTGAAATGGCTACCGTTGTCTGTCACGATATCATGTGGGACGCCAAAGCGGCAAAGAAGATTCTTATGGATAAACGAAACCACATGTCGGCCTTCCACTGTCCGCAAAGTGACAACTTCGACCCATTTGGTGAAGTATTCTGTAGCTGCGAGAAAATATCAGTGGCCATTAGAAGCCGAAGGAGTGATCGGGCCAACTACGTCGAAGGCCCACATTGAAAAGGGCCAAGGAGAGACCACGGATTGCAAGTAAGCGGCTGGCGCATGAATGGAAGGTGCGTGCATTTGACGCACTTCCTTACAAATTGATGGCAATCCTGCTGCATGGTTTTCCAGTAATATCCCGCCCAGATAATCTGTTTGACGAGCGTTTGGTAGCCGACGTGACCACCACAAATCCCTTCGTGTGCCTCTCGGACAACTTCCATGGCTTCATCTTTATCTAAGCATCTGGCATACTCAGAACTGAATCCATGATGATAAAGAGTATCGGCAAGGATGAAATAACGTGCTGACATGCGCTGAACCGCGTGTTGCTCCTTTCTTGGCATTTCCGCTTGGAATTCACTAGTTTCAATGAAGCTTTTGATGTCTTGATACCAAGGCTTCTCTTTTTGAGCGGCTTGGTTTACTTGCTCAGCTGGGATGTAGGCAGGTTGATCAAGTCTGCCGATCTTGAAGGAACAACAAGATTTACTATCTTTAAAAGACAAAATGGAACCCAGACAGGCTAGGCCATCAGCTATATGATTGTACTCCCTCTTAACATGGTTGAGCTGAAATTCTTTAAAGTTGTCTATGAGAGCTAAGACAATCTTCTGATAAGGGATCAACTTTGAATCCTTGACTTGCCATTCGGCATTAACTTGGCTTATGATGAGCAATGAGTCACCGAAGGCGTGTACTTTCTTGACATTAAAGTCTTGCAAAATCTTGAGACCTTGTATCAGAGCTTCATACTCGGCCATATTGTGAGTACATTGGAAGTCGAGTTTGAGGGAATAAGGGAGAATCTCCTTTTCAAGAGTGATTAGCAAGATCCCAATCCCTATACCAGACATATTTCTAGCTTCATCAAAGAATAGAGTCAAAACTAGGGATTCCTGAACACTGCAGATGCGGTCGTCAGAGAAATCGTCTTTGGCTTTGATCTCTTCTGTCAACGGGAAATCTGCCAACTGATCTGCGATGGACTGACTTCTGAGAAACATATTCCAAATCGTACTGCATCAGGAGGACTTGCCATTTAGCAATCTGCCCCGTAAGAAAAGGCTGCTCAAGAATGTACTTGAGAGGGTTAAGTCTTGACAGAATTTTGATTTCTGATGCCAACAGATAATGCCTAAGCTTTTGACACATCCATACTAAGGCTAGACATGTCTTCTTCATTTGAGAGTATCTTTTCTCATAATCAATAAAGGTCTTGCTGATGTAGTAGATGGCATGCTCTATCCGACTTCCTTCCTCGTACTGTGCAAGAAATCTGCAGCAAGCATTGTGATTGACGGAGACGTACAAGAGAAGCGGCTTTCCAAGTTCTGGTGGCTTCAAAACTGGTGGATTGAGAAGATACTGCTTGATGCGCTCAAATGAGAGCTGACATTCTGGTCCCCATTCAAATTTCACTTCTTTTCTCAACAAGTGATTGAAGGGTTTGCATCTCATGGCCAAATTGGAGATAAAGCGACGGATAGACTGAATGCGACCCTGAAGGCTCCGCAGCTCTTTGAGATTGGTGAGAGGTGGCATATCAATGATTGCCTTTGCTTTGGCAGGATCCACTTCTATGCCTTTCTTGCTGATCATATAGCCAAGCAGCTTGCCTGACTCTACCCCGAAGACACATTTCTGCGGATTGAGTTTCAACTTGTAGAGAATAAGTCTTTCAAAGACTTGGCCGAGATCGTCGAGATGATTCTCTCCTTTTGACTTGACTAGGATGTCATCCACATATGCATCCATATTCTTGTGCATCTGGTCATGAAAGATAACTGTCATTGCTCTCTGATAGGTCGCCCCAGCATTCTTGTGCCCGAACGACATGACCGTATAGCAAAACGTACCCCAAGGCATGGTGAAGGAAGTTTTGGATTGGTCACGAGCGGCTAATTTGATCTGATTATAGCCTAAGTATCCATCCATAAAAGAAAACATGGCATGGCCTGCCGTGCTATCGATCAAAAGATCGATGTTGGGGAGTGGATAATCATCCTTCGGGGTTGCTTTGTTTAGATCTCTGAAATCAATACAAATCTGGACTTTGCCATTCTTTTTGGGAACCGCCATGATGTTCGCCAACCAATCTGGGTATTCGATAGTCCGAATGAATCCTGCCTTTAACAATTCTTCAAGTCCTTCTTTAACTTGCGGTGCTACTCGGGGATCCATTTTTCTGAGTTTCTGCTTGATTGGTTTGCAATCCGGCTTCAGCACGAGGCGATGCTCAACCAGCTTGGGATCTAAACCTGGCATATCCTCATAAGTCCAAGCAAAGACTTCTTGGTGCTGTTTGAGAAAATAGACGAGCTTTTCCTTCTCATCTGAACTCAGACTAGAACCAATTTTGAGGATTTTCGGATTATCTTCTGAACCGATGTTGACATCCTCTGTTGGATCTTGAACCAATGGTGATGGTTCATCCTGCTTCTGAATACTGGCAAATCTTGAATCGTTGAGTCGATATCTGCCAACTCTTCGATCTGCTCTGTCATTCTACTGACTTTTGCCCCTGCCTTTGCCTTGCAGATTCTGGCCGGTTTGGATTTATTTTGATAAAAATTGGTATTGATGACGAGCTTTTTGAGCGATTTAGGAGCCATGATTTTGGCAATCTGAAAGCGCAAAGAAAGTTTTTGAGAAAAAGGGTAAAAGGTTTTGAAAAATAGCCTTTTGTACAAAAAAGAATGACAATCATGGAAAATGATGTAAGCAAAGAATTTGTGTACACCAAGATGAGAAATATGAATCAAAATTTCATTGATTTAAGTAACTTTGATATTTACAGACGATTGAAGGAAAGAAAGAAACTGGGGTGGATCTTTTGCCCCTACAAGAAAGAAAAAGAAAGCAGAAAACACTGGCATTGTCTTCATTGTGCTCCTTTGATGAAAGTGGTATTCCTGCCGGACGATTGACTCGTGAAACCCAAGCCTGCACCTTCAATATGGCAAGCGGAGCCGATTGGCTCCAGAATGTCGTCTTTATTTCTGCCCAGGCCCCTGAAGGGCTTATAATTGTGCTTCATCAGAAGATCAAACCCACTCTTAGTTTTTGAGAACTGAGGGAAAAGAGGGTGATCCTGAAAGGAAGTGCAGTCGAGGCGCCCACCTAGCTTGAAGAAGTGAGACCCTTGCCACTGGGTTACTGCCGTTACGCTTTCTGTTGGCTGAATTTCTTTCAATTTTAACATGTCCAGGCTTTCACTTAGATTGATCGCATCGACTTCCCTGATGCTTGGGATGTCGGCAGTGAAAGTAGGACGGGGAATCATTGGCTGTGGGAGTCGCTCCACCGGGTCCTCTCCTAGGACCGTAGTGATCATGCCTCCCTTCGACCATTTGATACACTGGTGAAGGGTTGAATGAACAATGTTGGTATTGTGGATCCAAGTGCGTCCGAGCAACAGATTGTATGTGGGCGGCACATTGACCACATGGAAGAGCACGGTGTGTACCGAGTAATTGATGAAAATTTCGAGAAATATCTTCCCCTTTGCTGTCTGCCCGTGGTTGTCAAAACCGTAGATCGTGATTGGATCCGGGATATATTCCTCTTCTTTTAGGCCTAATGCCTTAGCCGTCATTTCAGGACAAATATTGAGGCTGCTGCCTCCGTCGACGAGCACATGAGGGACTGTCATGCCCCTGGTTCGCACTACTATATATAAGGCGTTGTTATGAAATGAATGAGGTTTTGGCAAATCCTCATCCGAGAATGTGATCGGTGCGTTCGTCATGGCCTGATTGACGATTTGGGCCATGTCTTGCGACGTGGTGCTAGGCTTAACCTTGATCTTTCTGAGCAGGTCTTCTAGCACTTGCTGGTGCTCGGGCGAAGCGTGGGTCAGATCCAGGATGGAAATGTTGGATAGAGTGGTGATTGGCTTCTGAACTGACCCTCAAGCCTCTTCTTCCTTCGAAGCCGCCTTGACGAAGCGCTTCAGAATTCTGGGAACTATCTTGGCAATGTCTGCCGTTACTTTTGCTGGTTTCTTGTTGCTGGAGAATGCAGTAATATCCACCCTCTTGGCAGAAGACTGCGCTTGGCGAAGGACCAGGACCTGATGTTGATCCTGAATGTCCTGACTAGAACACGGCTGAATGCTATCTTGAAGAGAGAATGTCTGTTCTGTGATGACTGAAGCTGAATGCTTGGGAAATGGCCTAAACAAGATTTCCGGTTGTTCTTCCTCATCCTCGATCAATAAATTTTTGTCAATGCAATCTTGGATGATGTTCTTAAGAACAAAGCAATGCTCGGTATCATGTCCCACAGTCCGGTGGAATTTGCAAAATTTGTCAGTCCATTTGCCCATAGTGACCGGAGGATCTGCCACCTTGGGGAGTTTGATCATTCCCTTAGACATCATATATTCCAAGATGTCTTCGCGGGATTGTTCTAAAGCTGTGAACTCTCGATCATAACTCCAACCCTCGTGCTTCGGCTTCTCTGGCTGTTTCGCTTCTGGCTGCGGTGCTGACTGAACGGGCTGTGGCTTGACAAATTTTTCTTTCTGAGTTGCCGAGTTTGTCCTTTCAGCCCTGAGTTCTTGCTACGATTTTTCTTGCTCTTCTTACGGTTAGGGCCACTGCCATGATCTGAATACTCTGTAGAATAGGCAACGTGCGCCTTCTTCTTCTGATCAGGATTCCCTCTGACAAAAGGATATCCTTCGTACAAACCATTGTCCAAGCCAGTCTCGAGCCATTCGGCTCTCTCAATTAGTTTGATGAATGATTTGGCGGGCGAGGTAGAAATGAGGTTCCTCAGGGGCTGGGCGAAGTTGTTCAAAATAATTTGTAGGGCATGCTCCTCTGGGATGGGAACCTTCATTTTGTTATAGATGCTTCTCCACCTGTGGATGAATTCGCTGGCTTTCTCATTCTCATTCTGTTTTAAATTGTACAGATGGTTGATGGTTGGTGAGGCTTCGATATTGAACATGAAGCGCTCAATGAATAGATTTACGACCTTATTGAACTCTCGTAGTTTGATAGGATTAATGTGGTCTACATACCACCTGGCCGCTACACCCTCTAGGCTGCGAAGAAAGCAAATGAATAACGCCCGGTTGTCTTTCCTGAAACGGCCACACTCAGCATAGAAAGTGGCCAAATGAGCCTTGGGGTTGTTTGTTCCATTGAACTTAAGGAACTTGCGAGGGAGATTTTCCAGATTGTCATCCCCATCTAGGCCATGGTAAAAATCTTCACCAGAATATGTCTGCTTGCCCTTGCTTTTGGCCTGAATATCCTTGATGACTCGATTCATTTCTTTCATCTGCTCTTGCATTGGATCATTAGCCGGAATGGGCTTGTTTATTGATTCGGGCTCTGCAGCAGTCTTTACAGGCAGAGGATTCTGATGATAAACAAATTGTTCTTCCTCTTCTTATTCCTCTTCAGCTGATTCTGTTTCTTCAGAAGTGGTGTCAGGCTGCACTTTCTTCCTAACGATCCTGACTAGTTTTTTCACATCCTTCTTCTTTGGTTTGCTTTTTTGAGCAACCTCCTTCTGACTGACCTCAGCCTGTTCTGCCATCATTCTGGTCATCATTCTTTTGAACAGATTATACATGACAGGGTCTATGTCATCCGTTTGGTTCTGATTCTACCCTCTGACCGATTTGGGAGAATCCATTGCTTCGATTTCGTTGTCGCTGTGTTGAGGAGCAGTCTCTTTTCCAGCTCTGGTTTGCACCATTTTTGACAATGCCAGATGATTTCTACAGAAAATAGAGGAATGGTTAGAGGCTGGAGGAATTTTTGAAAATGCGACCTTTTGAGAAAAAAGTCATGAAAGAAGGAATTGATAGATAATTTAGACAAGTTATCCTATCACCAGAGATTGGGTCATCACAAATTTTGCGATAATTGTGTCCCCATTTTGCGGTGACAAAAATGCGCTTTATGACCTAGGCGAGGTCGTCCATCACGATGAGAGACAATCGAAGAGAGAATATAAGAAAGAGGTCTCATCACCGGGGATAAAGTTGTCACGAGAATGATGACCATATAAAATTTGGCCATAAAGAGCTTTTTATCAGAACAAAAAGTTGCATTTTTATTGATGACAAAATTTAAATACAAAGAGAAGGTGGGCAGACAGTTTGCCACCATTCTAGATACTCCGACGATACATTAGGAACAGGAAACATAGACAAAGGAATGAAGGAGTCCCAAGTGTATTTGGTGATGTGGTATGCCCCAGACCACTGATCCGACTGCAGATCGAACTCTGGCGCTGCGAGAACTGTCTGAGACACCTCCTTGGCTGATAGTCGACACAGAAGAAAGGGCCGAGCAATCTGTAACGCTTGCTACGAGCATAAGTGTAGCGAGGAACTGATTCTCGTCTGTCAAAGTAGTCCCGGAGGATCTCTTTCTGGTGCAGACTCTCTATCAAGGCTCGATACTGATCGATAAATTTCGGCTTCTTGCTGTTGAACCTGAAGGAACTGGCCTTTGATGGAACATGTCGCAGGAACCACGATTGCAAGGCATACGTGCATCCTTCCACCAAAATGGTCTCTCCGAGGGTGAAACGAGCTAAGCCTCTGTAGAGAAAGGCTAGAGCAGCCATGGATATTGAGAGCTGACAGGTTTGCTTGCTTCCCCATCTTCGAAAGAGTTGGGCGACTCTGACATCGATGAAATTCTGACCATCCTGAAAGAACACTAGTCCCACTGTGCACAGGACCATGGCATGCTGGATTCTTTCTTTCGCTGCTCGAGACAAGATATCGACTTCTTTGTAGGCCCCATACTTGCGATAGAGCCCAAACAGGTCGATGAACTGACTTCCGTTGATCTCCGTGAGAGGCCAAGATCTGCTCCCTGTAGCTCTGGCCAATGCTTCTCGAACATCTATCCCCTTGACATTGATTAGGAACTGCTGCTCGTCCGGATCGTCTGGCTGACCAGGTGGCTCTGGCAATCCCATGATGTCGCTGAATTCGTCCATTAGCAGAGTCATTTCTCCCCACGGAAACCAGAACGTGCAGGTACATGGATTCCACCGTTCTGTCGTAGCTTGAATCAGACTGCCGTTGATGGTTCGCTTGCCAACTGCCGATGCCGTCTCCAATCCGCAATCATCCAAGTGGTCTGGGAACATACGCGAGAAGGTGGCGAACCAAGAATAGTACCACCGAGGAAAGAAGGTACGAGATTGGATGACACGATGATCTGGGGTTCCATCCCTTATTTGATAGAAGACATGATCCCTGGGAAAGATAGCATCGGGAGATTCGGACGCCATCGGAATGATACTGAGGCAAGAGAGGAAGAGATTTAGATAGACTGCAGGACTTATGGACAGACTTTGATGAAAGAAGAGGATAGACACAAATCCTGGAATTTTTTTTTGAAAGATCAAGGGACTTTAGGAAAAGACTTTCCAGTGCTTTTAAGAAAATTTTTGACACAAAAGAGAAAAGAAAGTAGCTAAAGGAAAAATATATACCTGGGGTTTTTGAAAATAGAGGGAAATTTTGAATAGTACACCCAGGGTTTTGAAGAAGGTTTGATATATACAGGAGAATACAAGAAAATATTACAATCATAGCTGCACAAACAAGGATGCGCACACAACACTCCCTAAAGACTGACTCTAAATGCAATATTTGAAATAGCTTGTAGGACCTTAATCCTAACTCTATGGCTCAGATCATCTGATTTCAATCAAGGTACGCCGATATACTCAAGCCGAGGCTCGAAGTACGTGGCATATAAGATATCTCTCCAGTTCTAAGGTAATGGCTTCCCAACATCATTGAGCACCTACCGATATACCTCGGACTATGGCCCTTAGGTACGTGGTAGGGGGGCGCGAACCCAAATAAGTGGTCCAGTTATGAGGCTCTCTCCCAAACTATGGTTCAGTGAGACAGCCCAGCAACGTGAAGACCGGGACAATATAGGTAGGGATGTTTTCAAAATATGATCAACATGCAATAAAATCAGAAGGTTCTAATGCAAGTCCTAAAGAGATAGATTTAAATAAAGAGAAGCATACACTTGCATACATTGTTTATATTCAATCCCTAAAATTGAGGAGAGTTGTATTTAAGACCTAAATCTAATGTGAACATGGAATAATCTCCTCAATATGGTCCTACCAAACCATACTTAGATCCTATATGCAATGATTTCAGCTTTAGGACAGAGTCTAGGCTCCTAAGGTTTGCATGAAAATGTAGCTGACATGGGAGAATAAAGACTTAGATGATATTAAAGCAAAGCAAAGGCATAGATTCAACCAGACGAAAGACGGGTCCCATCACGGTCGCCAAAACTGTGATCATCGCAAAATTTTTCCTCTCTTGTGGTTTCTCTCTCTTCCTTCTCTTTTTCCTTTCTAACCTTTATTTTCCTCCTTTTTGAAGGGAGAATAATAAAAGAAAGAAAAGAAAGAGAGAAGAGAAAAGAAAGAAGAGAAGAGAGAAGAGGAACTCTTTTGCGCGGTCTCACTTGACCTTGATTTGAAAATATTTAGCAAATTTAACTCGCCTCCGTTTTGAAATATATTGCGGGAAAAATGGAGATACGGGGTCCGCTCGTTGATACGAGGTTCGACCGTTCCTGGCGCCTTTACCAGGGGTAATCGAACCAAGGGTCGAATTCATACCTTTTGCTTTGCCTAAATATTATCTAAGAATTTATTCTAACTCTAAATGCACAAAGAATCATGCTTGTGCAATGCAGGGATGTATGCTCTTTTTGAAAGATGTTTTTGAAAATTTCCAAGTATTTCTGAGATGATCTTGATAATGGAGTGAAGAAATGATTGAATCTAACTTAGAACTTGAGATAGATCAGAGGAGTTCTAAGTCTTTGAAGTAAATCAGAGTTGGAAGAATAAATCTTGATTTTGAGAAAGAATGATTTGAAGCTTTGAAACGAAAGGAAATGAAGTTTTAAAGTCAGAAATGGACTTTGAATTTAATCATGGATTTAGGAGAAGAAGATGAAATTTTGAAGTGATATTGAATTCGACTATTAGAATGGATCTGAGAAAGTCAAATGGTATTTAAAAAATAGGAAGGGATTTAGGAAGTTCAGATGAGATTTGAAAATGAAATTGGATTTGAAATTTAGAGTTGGGAGTGGAATTGGATCTCAAAATGGATCCAAAATCTGAAATCTGAGGTCCGTTGTAAAATTGGGTTCTGGATCCTAAGATGGATTTGGATCTGAAGTCTGAGATCCAATGTAGAATTGGGTTCTGGATCCTAAAATGGATTTGGATTTGAAGCCTGAGATCCAAAGTGGAATTGGATTCTGAACCCTAAAATGGATTTGGATCTGAAATCTGAGATTCAAGATGGAAGTTGAGTTCTGGATCCTAAAATGGGATTGGATCTGAAGTCTGAGATCCAAAAGTGGAATTGGATTCTGGATCCTAAAATGGAATTGGATCTGAAGTCTGAGATCCAAAAGTGGAATTGGATTCTGGATCCTAAAGTGGAATTGGATCTGAAGTCTGAGATCCAAAAGTGGAATTGGATTCTGTATCCTAAAGTGGAATTGGATCTGAAGTCTGAGATCCGATATGAATGTTGAATCCTGGATCCTAAAATGTATTTGGAGTTTGTTAAATTCAGAAGATGAATCAAGAATTTCCAAGTTTGAATTGAATTTGAAAAATGAGATTTAGAATATGAATCTTGAATATACAAATGAATTTCAAAGCTAAATTGGACTTGAATTTGGAGCTTGAATTCAGAATTTAGAAAATGAATCAAGAATCTCAAAGTTAAATTGAACTTTGAGTTTGATTGGAGTTTTGAATGAATTTTGAATTTCAAAGTCAAATTTGAATTTTAAAATCTGATTTGAATTTGAATATAAAATGAATTTGAAATCTCAAAGTTAAATTGAACTTTGAGATTGAAAATGAAATAGAATTTGAAAAATGAAAGGATGAATTGGATTTGATAGGAATTAAAGATAGATTGAGGAAGATATCTGCATTACTTGGAATTTTTGAAAAGGGAACTTTGAAAATATGAGGCAGTTCTATCCTAAATGATGAATGAATTTAAAGAATTTAAAATTTGGGTTTTTGAAAAGCTATTTCATTCTTTAAATGAATTAAAATAAGATTGAAGATATAATACATCCTTGACTATGGTCATTGAATGTATTATATAATAATCTATATTTAAATTCGGGTGAAGAATGAAACATATTTTGTGCTTTTATAGAGTTTAAAATGAAATTAACTCTCAATATACCCTGACTATGGCCATTGGTATATATATTGAATTAATTTTAAGTTAAACCCTGATAAAAGATGAAATATTTGAAAATATGATGATTTTTTAAAAGGATCCAGTGTGGATCGAGTGTTATTTTATAAAAGATAAAAATTCTAAGTTTTGTTTATATCCTGACTATGGCCATTGATGTAAATCATCAACTTAGAATTAATTTACCTCTTACGAAATGGTGCACGTGCCATTCGTGTTCCCATTTGTGAGATTTTGGAAAATAAAGGTGAAAAATATGAGAACAAGTAATTCACGATATTTATAATGCTCATTCATTCTATCTAAAACAGGAAATGTAAATTCTCATTATATCTAGTTATTACAAGTTTTGGAATAAAAAGAAATGATAACATCCTAAATCTAAAGAAATTTAGCAATTTCTGGACATTTCCTGCAAAACGAGGTTAACATAAAAAAATGCTGAATAGTGGAAAATATATTGTCAAAAATCCATAGGCCTATGGCTAGATGAGATGTCTACATTGATGAGAGACATATATGCTAATTACTACACTCATACCAACATGGAAGTTGCATGCGTATGTACATCTAAGTATAATTAATGAGAAGATGTATGTATAATAGAGGCATATGTAAATCTATATGTGCTTGCCTAAAACATTTATGTCTTGTGCAGATGAAGGATGCTTATGAAGAAGATACCATGGTATGGTGGAAAGATGTGGGAGCACCAATGCTGATGATGAGGTGTTGTGCACAACGTAGTTGTGAATAGTGAATAGTGAATAGTGCAGAGGATATTATGCAGTGCTGAGTGAATAGTGCAGGGGATAATGAATGCCTATGGAGCTATAGTAGTGAGATGATGCAACTGGAGACAAGTGCAAAGTAACAGTGTGACTGTCAAGTAACAACAGACCACTTTTCATATCAAACCTAGAAAAATGGTGTCCACATAGTGGTTTGTGAAAGACAGCATCAGTGAGTTATTTTGGCAAAGCAAGTGAAGATCATTGGTGTGTAATGATCTGGTAATCACAAGTGTAACAAAAGATGAATATATGTGTATGTATGAGGTGTTATGGGATGACAATGGTGAATTGCAAGATATAAAATGCAATATATACTAACCTATATACAGGATATGAAGAAGACAAAAAAAAAAAAAGAATCTTTACAGTAAGTATGCTGTACAGTGATGGTGAATAGGCTGACGCAAAAGTGGAAGTAGAACGATGTGTGGTGTGCGAGTTATAATGAAAGTGCAGTGGGCCACTGTGTAAGTGGGTGTGCTGAACCGAGCGGAGGCAGCTGTGAAGGGAGGGTGTAGCCCTGAATGATGCTACAGAGCACAGTAAGAAAAAAAAAATTTGTGGGATTACAGGTGCAGTTATACACCTATATCTCTGCAAACATAGAATGTCTAAATACTGTAAGCTACAGGGAGTGCCAAAACAACAACAAAAAAAAAAAAAAAAAAGGATAATAGTGTAACAGGTACACTACCTTGGTGAGAGACAAGTGGTGTGCATAGTAACTCACAAAGAAATGAACTAAGGTGTTGTGCATTTGCACAACAACCTACTGAAAGAAAAGGATAAAATGATGTGCATTTACACAGCCACTTACTAAAGCAAGAAAATGAGGTATTGTGTGTTGGCACAGTGACTTCTAAAAAAAAAAAAATTCTATACAACAGTATACTGTAAAACTAAAACATGTTGAATGATTCCCATCTTAATGCACAGAACTATAAAAGATATATATAGAAATAGGGGTAAATTCTAAAACAATGCAGCAAAGGGATCTAACCTCCATGACAAGTACGAATCAATCTAAGTTCCCATCTTAAGACGATTAAAGGCATATTCAACAGACATTGATAGACCACCTACTTACCACACATGTACATATACATACATATTTATATATGTATATATATATGTGTGTGTGTGTGTGGTGGAGATGCGAAAATGCAACAGTACAAAGGGGATATGGAGGTGAGGTGTTATAGCAGACGAATGTAGTTAGCAAATGGTTCCTGCATACCTGAATTCAGCAAGTCATCTCCGATGGTATAGATGAAAGGAGCTTGACAATATCAGTAATATCAACCAACTAATTTCAATCAAAGGACTTCAAATGCCCAACACACCAGAATATAGGAAACAATATGATCGTATACAAAAAAAAAAAAATTTCAATAACTGTGAGCATATACAATGGATGTACACACAATGAAGCCATGAACTGGAGCAGTCGCCATGAGCCTGGCGCTAGTTCGAACTTTGGTGACATGCATGAATTGATAGCACCCAGCTGCTACATAATGGACCATTATGTTTCACCTACATGTCAGCGTATTTTCTGTTATTGCTTTTAATTCCTTACCTTCTGATAGAATCTGAAGTTCCCAGCCCCAAGCTATCTGTATAATGCCAAACAAACGGTAAGTATGACTGGATCATCAGGATACGCTGAAACTGTTCAGCTGACACTTACATACCACATGGACTCCCAATTATTTTGACTTGGAATGAGAGGTGTCCAACATATATGCAAGATTCACAAAATTTGATCAAACTGGGATTTAATGATTCTTCTTTTTACCATTGCTGTTACTCTTTCCATCAGGTGGCATGTCACGTACAAAACAGGATGCTGTAGAGGGATAAACAAACAAGGATAGGTCTATTCTACCTATGAATTCCCGATGAATCAAATGGGATTTCCTCACGGGTTGGGTTGGATGCACAGGGGACTGTAGCAAAGAGGTGGCGACTGAGACCCATCGCAATATATATATTCATATATTAGTAATGAAACAATGCTTCAGAAATAACAGTATATTATTAATTAGATCAACAGAATATTAGAACAAAGTGACGATAAATATATATATATATATATATATATATATATATATATATATATATATATATATATATATATGTTGAAGACTAATGAAGGTTCAAAGATACAAAAAAAACCCGAAATATCTGCAGTTCAAAATACAGAAAACTCAAAATATATAGAAGGCTAAGTTTAATGAGAGGTCATGATGGGATTTAAACATAAATTATGCTGGGCTAAAAGAATGTGCCTGGATTTTGGGGTTTTAATCACAGATGTGAGCTGTTGTTTCAACCACCAACTACAAATTTGATTCATAAATTTAATTGATCACGACAGTAGGAAATGGAGTTATGAGAGATTGAATGAAATGCCATAAAGAGACGCAAACGAGGTATGAAGGCTATATCATGACGGTGGGTATCCAATAATGTGCAAAGTAGTGTGGACGTGATCCCCAATAGCACTGTGGATGAGATGATGTGAGAAAATGATCGTTGGAATCCATATCATTGTTACTTTCATTACTTAGTGCATAGAACATGATCCCTCCTATTGGTCATGCTCTAGTTCAAACTCTGCATCAAGCAGGTAGGCACTCTGACTCCTACTGTACAGAGAGGAGTCATGCTTGACAGCAGCGGTCACCACTCCTGACCGATCCAGGGAAGTTGGGGCTGTTGATGATGATTTAGATTCTTCGCAAAGTTTCAGGTATCTCTTACTTATCAATAAACATTATTCTTTCAATGGCATTTGCTGAACAATAAACAGGCAAACTTCCAGGGAGAGGGGAGGTGATCATTTACCACGCTCATCATGATACAGGTCTCAGTCAGTAAGAAGAAAGAAGAAAGAAGAAAGAAGAAAGAAGAAAAAAAAATATATATTTACCAGACACCATATACGATGGTGAACCGATGCACATGAACGATATGGATGATAAAACAATTAAGACCTATGCTTTAAAAAAAGAAGAAGAAGTGATCACTATTGGAAATAATATATAATGGATGCTTATGCAACACTGAGATGACAATGAATATCATGCAATAGAAGGATAACAAAGACTTTACACCAGATTCTTGCTCTGGGTCTGAATCAACTCATGATGCGATCCTATATAACATACCATAAGATGCGATGTTATTTAAAATAAAACTGATATGATTTTACAACAGATGGAGTCATATGTCATAATGAAGGGGAAAACACAAGGCCAATCGTTGAAGGAGATGTCGGATCCTGATGCACAAATGGTATTGGCAGATTTGTGCCATTTCTCTTAGACTCTGAATGAATAATCATTCAGCAACAGATTAAGGATCTTGACACTCACAGTAAGGTGGTTCAACCGAACCTCATACATGCCTGACATAAACCATATAGGCATTTGATGTTGGATGGGATCAGAAATACAGACAATCAATAGCAGTGTAATGAACTGAATTCGAAGTGTTAATATGCAGGAACACAATGCCTAAAATGCGGGAATATAAGGGAAGAGCATAAAAAATATATATATATATATATGGATCTAATCAATATCGCAGCGATCATTATAAGTGAATTAAGAGAGAATATCGAGACAGAGGATACTCCATGTACTGAAGAAACAAAAGAGAAAAGAAAAGAAAAAAAAATTCCAGATGTTGGAATTGATGGATTCCTTTAATGCTATCGCACGAGATGAGTTGAAATTGCTAAATGCAATCCAACACCACCTATAGTGCGTAAATGGGAAGAGGAAAAAAAAAACTCGTAGAAATTCAAGAAAGAAAGAAAAAAGGGACTGACTTACTTACTTCTGTAGAGGTTCTGAAGGAGGGAGTCATGCTCTTCTCTTTTATTATGGAGGTCTTCTGCCCCTGAAGTAAAGGAGATGATCCGGGGGAAGAGGGCGATCAGCGAAAGATGGATGATGTGCGCCACCAAAAAAAATGGGGATTTCCCCTCCTCCCCTTCGTTGTTGTCTTTATATAGAGAAAGGAGAAGAAACGAGAAGGGGAAGCTATTGAGGAAGGCTCGAGAAGGAGGAGGTTAAGGATCAATGGTTGAGGTGGAGCGATCGTCGATCAAAGGGTGGAAGCTGATGGATGCCCATCGAACGAGGGATCGAGACCGCGAGAGGGGAAGGAGGCAGGGCCGTTGGAGATCAAGGGTTTTGGGGCGTGAGGAAGAAGGCTTCTGGAAGGTGGAAAAGAGGGGGAACCGTTGGAGATGGACGAGCGATCTGCGAAGAGGAGGAGTTCGTTCAGGATGAATGGAGGAGCCAGGTTTTCAGGTGATCGAGGGTGGAGAAGGAAACCTCGCGAGCCTGCAGCTGTTTATAAAATTTTTCTCTTTTTCAAAAAGGCGGTCCCTTTACAATGATTTTCAAAAAAAGTGGTTTTAAAGAGAAGTTTTTAGCAAAAAAAAAAAACAAGTTTCAAAAAGAGTTTTGAACAACATAGTTCCTGATTTTTTTGGTTTTTTTGTGATTTTTTCTATTTTTTGTATTTTTGGAATAAAAATCTAAGATTTTACGAAAAACAAAGATTAAACCCTAATTTTTTTGTATTTTTCTGGGAAATATTTATAAAAGTGTTTTTCTGAGAATTTCAGGCCATTTTGGGGAAATTTCTTCAAAAGAATGGGCTTTGGACCCAAGTCTTTGAGAAAACGTTCAAGTTTTAAACCTCGAATCGAGGAATATAACACGATGGGTCCAAGCGGATACCGGACGAAGTGTCTAAGCCTTTCAAAAGTTATTTTGGAAATTTCGAGAATTTGATTTTAAACATTGGACAACGAAGCTCAGATTTGGATCTTTTATCTGGATCCGGATCCGAAATTGAGTCAGATATACAAAATGAATTTAATTTCAGAAAACTTGAGAAATAAAATGGGATTTAGATTTAAAAACTGACTCTATTGCTCAGAAAATGGAGATAAAGGCCAAAAGAAAATATTTACCACATTTTGAAAAATTTGGGGTGTTCACAACTAAACTTCAACTTCGTCCCCAAAGCAGATTGCAACTGACCCCACAGTCGCGAAGTGAATCGGGGATCACGATCAGAAATAATAGACCTCGATACACCATGAAGTCGAACGATCTCTCTAATCTACAAGCCAACTAGGCTCTCAAGAGACTGACTGACCTTGATCGGCAAGAAATGGGCAGACTTGGTGAGTCTGTCCACGACTACCCATATCGCATCGTGTTTACGCCTAGACAGTGGCAATCCTACCACAAAATCCATCGTAACATTCTCTCATTTCCACTAAGGAATCTCAATCCTCTGCAAGGTACCACCGGGACGCTGATGTTCCGCTTTAACTTGCTGACACGTCAGGCATCTCGCAACGTAAGCTGCTATCTCGCGCTTCATACCACTCCACCAATACTTCCGCTGTAAGTCCTTGAACATCTTTGTTCCTCCGGGATGAATCGTATATCTTGACATATGAGCTTTGTCAAGAATTTCTCTCTTCAGCTCAGGGTTGTTCGGAACCCAAAAGCGATCTCTCATATGAATGCTGCCATCTCTAGACACTCTGAAAGAAGAATCTGCTCGCTCGGCCAAGGCTAGAAACTTGTCATACTGGTCGTCAAGCTTCTGAGCCTCTACAATCTTTGGCAAAAACTCGGATCGAATGGTTAGACCAGACAACCTGATCGAACCACCACCAATAGAAAAAGGTTTCCAAGCAACGAAATCATCGATAAGCTTTTGGCTCCACACAAGACTAGCTAGAACGCCACTCGCTTTGCGGCTAAGCGCATCTGTCACAACGTTCGCCTTACCAGGATGATAAGACAACGTGAAATCGTAGTCCTTGATGAACTCAAGCCATCGTCGCTGCCTCATATTCAACTTCTTCTGAGAGAACAGATAATTGAGGCTCTTGTGGTCTGAAAAGACCTCAAACGATTTCCCATATAGGTAATGTCGCCATGATTTCAAAGCAAACACGACTACTGCCAACTCTAAATCGTGTGTCGGATAGTTTTGCTCGTGAGTCTTTAATTGTCTGGAAGCATAGGCAATTACTCGGCCATGCTGCATAAGCACGCAACCTAAACCGGTACTAGAGGCATCTGTGTACACCACAAAGCCACCTCTGCCAGAGGGTAAAGCCAATACCGGCGAGGTTGTCAACTTCATCTTCAGGATCTGGAAACTGTCCTCACAGGCACTGTTCCACACGAACTTAATACCTTTACGCAACAACTTCGTCAAAGGTAAAGCGATCCTCGAGAAGTCTTGGATAAAACGTCGATAATAACCGGCCAATCCAAGAAAACTACGAATCTCAGACACATTCCGGGGTTGCTTCCAACCCAAAATTGCTTCGACTTTCGCTGGATCAACGGATACTCCGTCCTTCGATATCACATGGCCAAGAAACATGATGCGCTCGAGCCAAAACTCACACTTAGAGAATTTGGCGAACAACTGATGCTCGCGAAGAGTACTCAACACAATCCGTAGATGCTCTCGATGCTGCTCCGAACTCTCCGAATAGACCAAGATGTCATCGATAAATACTATCACGAACGAGTCCACATATGGACGAAAAATCCGGTTCATCAAATCCATGAATGTTGCTGGAGCATTCGTGAGGCCAAAAGGCATCACCATGAACTCATACAACCCATATCTCGTTCGGAAAGCTGACTTCGCAATATCATCCTCTCGGATACGAAGCTGATGGTAACCCGATCTGAGATCGATCTTCGAGAAGACCTTTGCCTTCTGCAACTGATCCAAAAAAACTTTGATTCTTGGCAACGGATACATGTTCTTAATTGTCGCTTAGTTGAGCATCCGATAATCGATGCACAACCTCCGGGATCCATCCTTCTTCCGTACAAACAGTACTGGTGCTCCCCAAGGTAAAGCACTAGGCCGAATAAAACCCTGATCAAGGAGTTCTTCCAACTGACGCTTCAACTCTTCAAGTTCCGCTGGAGCCATACGATATGGTGCCTTGAAAATTGGTGTTGTTCCAGGCATCAATTCGATACCGAACTCGATCTCTCGCCTCGGAGGTAACCCAGGTAGCTCCTCCGGAAACACATCAGAAAAATCTCAGATCACATCCAAGTCATCGATCAAAACCATCTCATTTTCAACTAAGGCAATACTGACTAAGAATGCAGTACCTCCGTTTCGCAGATACTTCTGAGCCTTGAAAGAAGAAATCATGCAGCTATCGCGCAAAGGTCGAGGAAGCTTGATCTCCAGAACAGGACGATCAGGCTGAGAAAGAACGATTTTGCCTTCCCAACAAGAGACTTGAGCATGGTACTCAAAAAGCCAATCCATGCCCAAAATCACGTCGTACTCTGTCATGTCTAACATGATAACATCAACTGACAGGTTTTGCCCTACCACTGACACTGCGATGTTTGGCATATACGAGTCACAAAAAGACTGCTCTCCAGTCGGAGTGCGAACCTCTAACAGAAAAATCAAAGGCTCAACTGACAAAGGCAAGGTACGAGCAAATCTAGCTGCTATAAACGAATGAGTAGCTCCACAATCAAACAATGTAAATGCTTCATGACCGGCTACCAAGATCGTACCTTGGACCAACTCCGCCTTGGTCACCTGCTCGACTGTTGCCGCGTATGCTCGACCGGCAATGATCTTTTGGTTTGTTGTCTTCGGTGGATATGACTACTGCTGCTGCTGCTGCTGTGTCGCTGGCTGTCGTTGCGGCGCCGACTGGGAAGTACTCAGCGTATTCCTGCGCTGGTCGTCTACATGCTTCTTCCTACAATCCCGGATGTAATGACCCATCTTCCCGCAATATAAGCATTCGCCTGTGTCCCGTGGGCAAGGTCGCCCTGGATGATCTATAGTACATTTCGAACAACTGGCCGCGGTAAGCTGCTTCTGCTGCGGTTGTTGGCATTGCTGGTACTGGGGTCTATGGTTCTGATACTGATTCTGGCGGGTGTTGCTGTTGTTGTTGTTTCGCTGCTTCTTTGACTGAGGATGGAACTTCCTTCCATCCTGATTCCTCTGAAAATGTCCCTTCCTTGGCCAACTCCTTTGGCAAGGATTCTGCTGCTGCTGACGCGATGCGGGAGTCTTTTGCGATTCTGTCCAGTCATGTTCAAGCAAGGAGGCCGTCTCTAAAGCCTCATCGACCGTCATAGGTGCACGTGTGTACACCTTCATCCTTAAGACTGGCTTTAGACCTCGAGCAAATTTAAGAGCTCGCTCCTTTTTTGTCGTATATAAGTGCGGACAAAACCTCTACAAGGTTCGAAAACGCGTGACATAATTAGAGAGAGAAGAACTACCCTGTTGGAGGTCAAGAAACTCCTGCATTTTCTGGCTCCTCTCGTGAGCTGGAAAATAGGTTGCGTAGAAAATTTCCATAAATTGCTCCCAATCAACTGGCTGGTTGTCGAACTTTACCTCCCAGGAGGTCGCCCACCACCTTTCCGCATCCTTCTTGAGACGATATGTCCCAAAATCTACTTTTCGATCATCACCAACTTGTAACACCCGGAAGATACGCTCTATTTCTCTGATCCAATCCTCTGCTGCTTCCGACGACGACTTTGCATCAAACGAGGGAGGGTTCAAGCTCATAAATTGCTTATATGGGACTGCTATAACAGAAATCTGGGCAGGTGTTCCTTGTCCCTGGGCGGCTTGCTGGAGGTGCTCGCCCATGTTCCTCATGGTTTCTGCTTGTCGTCCTACAACCTCTGTAAGGTTGTTCAGTGTCTCCATCAGGTCGTCACATCTGGTGCGCCACGCCATCTAAATATGCAACAATCTATACATAAGTAACCAACAACTACACGGAGATAGGCAAATTTCTATTTCATTAATAAAGAAAACTGAAACATTACATAAGCACCTTTCATCAAGATAGGGTTAAACAAGCACTGCCAACAATTTAAGCACGACAAAAGCAAAAACGAAACACGGACTCAGTGTTTCCAACATCTAAGCATCATAATTTTACGGCTTGCTAGTGTAGAAGTCCCTGTAGTCTTTCCGACTACCATAGCGCCTCGGCCTAACACGTGGAGGAGAAACAACATTCCTCAGCGGCGTGTCAGAGATCTCCAGGACTTCCTTCAGAATCGGCGGCACGTACTCCGAAGAAACAACATAGGGGTAGGACTCGAGAGAATATTGGGGAGAATCGATCGCTCCTCGCCTTTCTTCGTCCTGGCTATCCACTTCCAGAACCAAAGGTCCAGAGACCGAAGAAACATCCTCGATGTCTTCCGCATTGCTCTTCCAGAGCTCATCCCTCTGCTTCGTCTGGCATTCCTCTTTGACATGCCCACGAAGACTACAGTAGGGGCACTCAGCCAACTCACAGGGACAGATCTGTCCCGCGTGATCTTCCAAACACCTTGCACATGGAGGTGCCAACATGTGCACATTACGTGCCAAATGTCGCACAGCTCCACTCAGGGCCTCTTCGCCTCGAGTCAAGTTTTGGAGAGCCTCCAAAATCTTGCCGTAGGTCGGGTTTGTCGACATCTATTACATACACAGAACCACAAGCACAAACCATCTAAAAAAATGGGAAATGAAGGAAATAAAGAAGTTAAACTTATACTTACAGTGCGATGGATGATGCACGATGAAGCTCTGACCACACACTAAACATTGCTCTGATACCAAACACTGTGGCGCCCCAAACCCCGACCTTGGAAAAAGCTTGAGATTTCCATGGGAATTTTTTTTTTTTGAAAGTTTAAGCAGAAAATCATTGGAAAGTAAGCGTGGGAAAACAACAAAGCCGCAAGTCTGGGCGGCCGCCACAGATAAGGAATAGTGTAACCAGACAGGGTAACTACGAAGTAAAGAGGGGAAACACCCCAATAGTTTTAAAGAGTTTACAGATAATAAGTACAAAAGGTACAAAATAGGGAGTACATCCCTTCAACAACCAAAAACTCAAAAACCACCAGGTACAAGAACTGCAGGTCAAGTGTGTGGGTCCTCTGAGCCTCCACCGTGTATCATCGCATCTGCACTATACCTGTTTGTCACCTACATCCCCATAAAACGGGGTCAATCCTCTTGCGAGGTGGTGAAGAAACAACCACAAGCAAATGTATATATATATCACGTACACAGGAAAGCAGGAAATAAGCTGACAAGTGTAAGTGCCTGTGTCAGGTAGGTGTAAAGTGACAAGTACTAGCCAAACAGCTATAGTAACAGGAAAAATAAGTAGCTAAAGCAACGAACCGAAACGTAAGTGAACTGAGCAGCAAGTAACCAAAGTAACACTGAAGTGACTGTAGCAACTGAACTAAGTCTACAACACAAGTAAAGCAACATCTACTGTAAGTCAGCTGTTTGGTTAGTTCTTAAGTTCTTCTGATTACTCCTTCGGGTACGCGAATGAAACCTCGCATTCTGTGAAACATGCACCCGGCGTCTGTTATTTAAATTCTAGTGTGGTAACCGGGGAAGCTACAGACCAAGTCAACCTTATGCGAGCAGCACACGACTAGGAGAAAACACTTGCATAGGCAAGGATTGCAATCCATACTACTGCAGTAGTGAGGCCCTAAGAAGGTAACCTCGACCTTCCTGACTCTGAGTGACTGGAGGCCAAAGGAACGCTACAGCTCCTGTCAAAACACGTGTCGTAGTAACGACAAGTCACTCAGGGTTATACCATCCACCCTCTCCCAAGGTGAACCGTTTTGTGAATGGGGCGAAGTAGGTTTATCTTTCTTAAGGATCAAGTTTAATCATACCTCACAACGAGGAATCTGCCTCGTGGTCCCCGCAGGGTACGCAAAAGGAGGACTTGGCCTGCTCAGCCTCACACGGCCAACGGAGCACACTGCTCGTGAAAACAGTCAAATCACCATATTATTTTATCTTCTATTAGGGTACATCATACAAGAGTCCACACAACACAAGGGTCACTGCCCGCAAACTCCAACTGAGCCCACAACAAGTAATTTCAATATTCATACCCTATGGTGTTCTATTTTCTCTCTTTTCGTAAGTGCACCTAATGCGCTTACTGATGCCTCAACGTTGTACCTCCTCACAACTGTGTCAAGATGTGCCAAGTGCAAAGTGTAAGAGTAATTACAATTTCTACCTTTTGCACAAATGTAACTACAGAGACATTAAATGATATTTAAACTGCACTATATTTAGTATTGCATTATCAACATTTTCATACTCAAGGGTCGAAATTGAATTTAACCCATCATTCTGTCTAATGGGAATAACATTGGTTTTTCCCAAGGTGAATCGTTGCTCTTGTACGGAAGATGCAACTGCGACTCAAAGGATCATTACACATGGTTCAACGCACTTACATGTTTATGGTGAAATCTGAGATATTCCCATCTTATGGGAACCACATTAGCTATTTTCACGGTATGGGGAGCCTCGCCTGGGGTCCCGAAACAAACCGTTTGTCAAAATGAACGTAGGACAACACTAATCGATTCAAAATGTAACATCATCAAGAGGAAATGCTTGGGCGGGACACAAGAGTGCCGCATGTCCATTCGGTCATGCTGAAACAGTCATCATGTATTCTGGTATACCGCTGTGTACAAACCTATACCTATGTACATATGTACATATATCCATTCACACTCAAGTACATATAGATAACCTATATATATATATATATCGAACTCGATAAAACCCAAGGCATGTAAAGTTTGCCAAAACCCTAACCGAATGCACGGAGGGTGCAGGGCAAAGCAATTACTAGTTGAACCGAATGTGGTTCAGCTTGAAGTAGCCACGGACTGGTTTTTGATAGGAAGGCATTGACGGCCATCATGGTGGCTCTACGAGGCTGCAAGGGTGCCAACGTGGAGGCCACACGCTTGCTGCCCAAAAACCCAAACCAACAGATGGTTTGGTCCCACGAACCAGACTATCATACAACCTAACCGAATCTGATCAATCTTGTGGATCATTCCAAAATCATAACAGGAAATCGGTTGTGAGTGGTCCAAGCCCCGACAAGGGTCAACTGAAAGTCTCATGAAAAGGTGCACTCTCTGCGGTGTCAAAGTGTCGGGTCCCTAGGACCAAACAGCAACTAGAACGGATTAGGGTCTCAACCGATTGGGTTCAAACCCAAACCTAAGGTGGTTCAGCCGAAAAGGGGTTCTCGTGAGTGTCCAACATCAGTTGGCTGACAAACTGCTCCAACTAGGTAGAGCCGCGGCTGGCACTAAGTGCTAGCCGGCCTGCCAAGGAGTCCAGGTCTGAACCATGGTTCAGACCAGCACTCACTGGGTGCTAACCAGGTAATAAGAGATGCACAGCACCCACGGTGTGCATGCCCAGCTCCAGCCAGGTGGAAACTGGCTGGGCTAGGTTCGCCCAACTCGGGTCAACCGGCTATGGGGCAGGTCTGGACCCTCGGTTCGGATCCGCACCCTGACCCATGCCATCTAGCACTATGCGTAGCACAGACATGTAAGGAAATGCATCTAACTGTATAATATAATTATTACTATATAATATTTATTATTATTTTTTCTTAAACTACTCCTACTGGGCGCAGGGGCCACCGCACAGCGCCTGCTCCATTCTTAGAGCAAAATGGAGAGAAAAGAAAAAAATGGGGGTTTGGTCCACTAGACCAGACCAAGTCACCCTTGCCAACGTGAACCAGAGCACAAGGGCTCGGTTCACAGCAGCTAAGAGGGTGTGCTGGGGACGCCTGAGGCCGGCCCAGCTGCTCCAGTCCGGGTCTCAAAAGGAAAAACCGAAAACGAAAAAAAATAAGAACAACATCATAACTAAAAGAAATACCAGAGGTTAACACCTTAACCATTGACATCCTGTCCTTTGCACGTCTCAAAGAAAGTGGTCACATAGTGACCCAGGCTCAAGGCTAGTCTGCAACACCAGTCCCATTGTGTTGGGACTGGGTTTAGCCGAAAACCCAAAAAGAAAGAATGCACAACAAAAAAAAGAACAAGAAAAGAGAATGAAAAGGGGGCTGACGGGTTGGGTGTAAGCTGGACGAGCCCAGCTCGGTCCAGCACACCCCTATGATGAGGATGCCATGAAATAAATCAGCAAACAAAAGAAAACCATGGCATAACAGCATTATCATGGAAAATGAACAACTAACATGTATAGGAGAAACAAGAACAAAGACGCCAACGTAGGAATCAAAAGGAAATCTATTTCCAAGGCATGCAGTACAAAAGCTTATGAAAACAATGAAAATTCAATAATCAAAGCTGCTTTTCTAACTAATCCGTCACTTGGGCTTGCATGCATTGATGCAAGGCGCCAATGGCTTCATGTAAATCCGTAATCGACAAGAAGGTGAGTCTTCACCTTAACTTCTTGGAGAATATGAGGGATGATGCAGCAACACTCCACGCCCAGGTGGTTCCCACGGTTCGGAGGGAGGAAACAAGAGGAGAAGAAGGAGGTTTGAGAGAGAGAAGAGAGAGAGTAAGTTAAGAAAAATCGCCCATTAGAGAGGGCCCCATTTTTTTTTGAGTTTTATAGAATGTGCTTTAGGGATGTACGACTGGGGTTGTTCCTTCCAAGATGGAGGGCTGGGGAGCTCCACGCCCCCCAACAACCAATGCATGTAGAGCTTTCCAAAAGATTTTAGAAAACTTTCTAGAATGCCACTATTAAAAGCCTTTAGAACTTTAAACAATTACAATGGGGCACCCTTGGTTGCCACCCAACTCCACCTATCGATTTTGAGGGTTTGAATCTTTTTAAAAACCGTTCAAATCTGCCATGGGGCGCCAGCCCCATGGCTCTTTTTTTGAAATGACGCCCCTCATGATAGAGCCTAGGCTTCATCATGAGGTTTCTTGAAAAGATGAGTGGCCAATGAAGGCCTTCTTTTAAATACCATGCAAAAGTATTTCAAAATCGCCATCCAGCTGGTCAATCCTTGATCAGCTGGTCAACTATGGACATGGATGTCCACTATAGGGTCGTCCAAGGGTTTTGGATCCACTAGATGCTCCGGATCTAAGTCCCAAAACCGCATGTTATGTATATCGTAAAGAAACACCTATTTAATGCATTAAAATAATAATTTAATTTCAAAAATTTATTTTGTTCTCTTTATGACCTTAATTATCGTAGGATGGTCAATGCCTCTTAAGAAAATTACCTCTCATTAAGCGTTTTAAGATTCGGGTCCAATCGTAGATCAAAACGCGAAATTCACATGCACTGACGAGGTTCCTTCGTCATTCAGATCCCAAATTCTGGGTGTATCACTACAACCCTATTCCAAACTTACCCTAAAAGTTTCAGAAATTAATTTGCCCTAGATTTCCCGAAATCGCTCTTTTTACATAAAATTACGCAATTTTACCCGATTCTCAAATTAAGCAAATCATCAGAAATTGCCAAAACATAAAAATTCATCGATTCCCATATAATTACACCACATACATCAAAATTAGAGTCATGGATCTTACAGTTCTATCATGCTAGTTATAGTCTGGTACTTAGCACACTTGTAGCATGTCGTTTACCTTCTGCTTTTCCTTAAAAATGATAATGTATGGATGGTTTGTCTCACCAACTCGCAAGAGTACTGACCCCATTTTATGGGGATACAGGTGACGAGTAGACGCAGCGCGATGCGACGGCGCACAGCAGGAGCCTTGAGACCCACACTTTGCAGCAGATTCAGGCTTCTTCTGGTTTTGGGGTTTGAGGGGTTGTTCCTCTCCTTTTTATGAGACTGTTCCTTTTTGGTACCCAGTCTCCTTTTTGTATCATTGTAAATATTGTGGAAATGAAAAGTACTTTACTTGTTTTGTGGTTTGATTTTCTCACTGTGGCTCACTAAGACTTGCGGCCTTTGCTTTACCCCTGTTTCCCTCCTTTACTTCCGCTAGTTGTTCTTCACTCGGTATATCATTCAAAAAAATTTTTTTTGCTCAAAAACCCAAGATTTTATAAGATTGGGGTTTGGGGCGTCACAACATCGCTCGTGAAAGCGATCATAACACCATATTATTCTCTTTCATAATTAGGGTATAGTCATAAGTGAGTTCACTCACAAACAAGTGGCCATCACCCGGAGACTCCGACAGAGTCCAAACCACAAGAGTGCTACTCGTACTTAATGGTGTTCAAGTTTTTGTGTGTCAATCTGCACTTCATGCACTCATCAATGCCTCAAGCATGAGTCTCATAATGTACCAGCTGATGTACGCACTAAGCAATACGAGTGTCAAGATGTGCTATGTGCAAGGTGTGAACTAAGTACCACATGATCTCGAGTTAATCGCACAATATACGAAATAGAGGCATGATACAAATGCATAACTGAGAAACATAATGCAATTACATGATAATGTGCGTGTGAGTGTACAATTACATAATTACATAATGTGAACATATTTGCAAGTTCATTAAGTTGGAATAGGTATTGCAAGCCTTTACCATTCAAGTAGTCAGAACTACGATGTCATAATTTTGGCAATTCTTACGCAGAGAGGCCACTCACATCGAAAAGATTCATGATCTCGGTCCATTCAAGTGCTGAGATGGAAATCTAAGTGATTCCCATACGTATATGAATCACATTATCGCACATGGTGTGTCGCCGCTCTTGCGGGAGAACCAATGTGTTTAAAATCATGAAAGATATGTGTAAGTATTTCACCTTTCTAGGTTACGTAGTTCGACACACTTACGTGTCAAGGATGGAATCTAGGATATTCCCAACTTATGGGAATAACATTAGCATTTCCATGGTTTTGGGTGCCGCGTATGCGAAACCTACTAATGATATGGCGAAAGATTCTAAGTTTCATAACTAGCAAAACGGGGCTTCATGTCTGTGTGGATGGCACAGAGCTCACCCGATTACTCATATTAAACTATTGAAACGGAAACCAAGGAAGGTACAAGGTTTACTACGAATTCATAGTAAAAATTTGGGCCATCTTACTGGACAATTACAAGGTATAACACCTATGTGGCACAAACTCACACTGGAGTCTAAGGGTTATCGCGGAAACACTTAGATCAAGCACGAAGGTGCCATGTGTCCGACTAGTTTCCCATAGGTTGTTGACCCACATCGTCCAACCCTATACTTATACATATATATATATATATATATATATATATATATACATAAATATATTTACTTATATGTATATATATTATTTACACATTATACATGTATATGCATATATATACATGTGTGTGTGTTAGTTGATTGCTCGCATCCGCATTCACATACATAGTGCCCTAATCGGCTCACAAATAAATACGGGGAAAAAGGGGAGTTCGGGTCTGGTCATTTGGACCAGACCATGGTCTAAGTTACGTCATAACTCACTTGTCCAATCTCGGACCAGGTAGCTGCGGGTGGTAACAGCCAACGAGAAGGTAGGGGCACCCGAATAGGGACTGCATCCGGCAACCCACTGCTGCGCCCGGGTGCTCCAAGCAATGCCAAGTGGGTGCAGGTCTGGTCCTTTGGACCAGATCGTGGGTGTACATGGGTTCTGGTCTGAACCCACGGTTCAAATCAGATGCCTATATAAGGCAAGGTAAACCCGAATCCGGCTACCGAGGCGGATAACACATGGGAGGCGTCGCGGTGCCAAGGTAAGGTGTAGGGGGTTTGGTGTAGGTCTGGTCCTCTGGACTAGACCGTGCTGCCAACCAACCACATAGGTTTGAACCCTGGGTTCAGACCGGAGCTAAAGGAGGTAGCCTGGGCGGCTCGAGTGCCTAGCACCCGGCAGCTCGCACCAAACTAAAACTGGGTCAGGCCTAACACACTACAAACCTGGAGTGAGTATGGTCCCCTGGTCCAGACCACTAGGTCTGACACGGCACTGGTATGAACTCGTGGTTCAGACCAGTAGCCCAGACCAAAACACAAGCCCCGAAACTGGGCTACCCACATGTGTAGCAGATAACCCGCTGGGTGCCATAGCGCCTCAAAAAAAAAACAAAATAAATATTTTCAAGGGTTTGGTCATTGGGTCTGGTCTGTTGGACCAGACCACTCGACCACCTAGACCTAAGAGTCTGAGCCCATGGGCTTGGACCATCCTGCCAAAAGTGCCAGGAGCCTGCTACAAGCTCCCCCACCCGGCTAGACCACCCGGGTGCCTTTGGTACTCGGTGGTCGGCCACACACCAAGCACCAAATAAAGAAATATGATAAAAAAAAACCTTTTTTTTTAGGCCCTCCATGGCCAAGGAGCGGGGTGTCTCTAGTCGAGCCTTGCTCGGACCAGAGAGCACCTAGTTGGTCTGTCCCAATAGGGGGACAGTCCAAACGGAAGAACCAAAAATGAGTGCAACAACCATTGACTAACTCAAAATCATTTCGGAAGGTGTAAGGGTGTGTGCAAAAACTGTGATTAGGAGCAGACCCTACAAAAAAAATCTGGATAAGGCTACTATGCAACAACAAAAAGAAAGAAATAAAAACGTGAACAAAGGCCAATAAACCATGGTTGGTTGAACACCCTCGGTTTCCATGGGCTGGAAGGAGAGATGCTTCACAAAAAAAGAAATAAACAATCTAAACTCCACCAAGGGACGTGCATGCATGGATGCCATCGATCCCTTGGCTTCATGTACCCAAACCATATGCACAAGTATACATACATTTTATTTTCTTTTCCAGCAAGAAACGAGTATGTGGAGAATGAAGCTTCACCTTGCAAGTCCGAAAGGAAGATGTCTCGGTTGCAAGGGTTCTTCCTCAAGGATGGTTGATCCACACCTCACGGCTAGGGAAGGAGAAGAGTGAGAAAAGAGAGAGAGAGAGAGACTGAAAGAAAGAGAGTCTAGAAGAAAAAAAATCGCCCTTTTTGGGCTCTCATTTTTTTCCAAAAGAGGTTTTAAGGAGGTAGGTGGGTGTACGGACGGTGGGGATTGGCTTCACCAAGATGAAGGGCTGAGAGTGGGTCACGGTTTTCCACAGCCGTCCAGCTCCTCCATTCAGCTCTAAGGATTTGAAATGGCCTTCACAAATTGCAATGGTGCCATGAGGCTGCCGCCCCATGCACCCAATGAGGCGTCACCAACCTCATTATGACGTTCCCCTTGGGAAGAGTCATTGGCATTTCTTGAATCCCAAGACTCATGACCCCTCCTTATGTCATGATGGTGCCCCCACTTGCACCATTCATGAAGGGAATGTCGACCCCCTCTTCTTTAATTCCATTTACACTTTACTTTTTTTTTTTGTGTAGGGCCAATCGTGGCCCTCCCTTTGAAATCCGTCCCACACATATTACCAACCTGCCACCATCCCAGCTGGTCTCATGGCCAAAATCCACCCAATATAGACCTAAGTGGTCGACCAAGGGCTTGGTCGACCCTTGACCAACTATCTCAAAGAAAGTGAAATGTTTTATAATTCCCCTTTTTTTTTCTAAGTAAGATCCAAATGATCTATACCATATATATATATCACTTTTATTTTAAATTTTTAATGCAATTATCTTTCCGAAGCCTATCCAAGAGGAAAATTTCCTTTTCATTCAAAATGGCTCTCGTATAGCCCCTCATTAATTTTCTAGGCGATCTCCCATAAATCACATGCACTGACAGGGTTTTTCCGTCGTTTAGGTCTCAAACTTGCACTTAAAATTTTAGAGGTTAACTCGTCACAGATTTCCCTCAATTGCTATTTACATTAAACTTATGCGATTTCCAACTTCGTGATCTTACAAAGGTACAAAATGAAAAGTCCTCAAAATTATCGTGGACCTTACATCCTCCCCTCCTTGAAAAGGATTTTGTCTACGAAATCACCCAAACTAGGTTACAAAAAGATCCAGATATTTCTCTCTCATGCTCGCTTCTGGCTCCCATGTGCATTTTTCGATGACATGGTGCTGCCAACATACTTTAACTAGCGTAATAGTCTTCGTACGCAACACTTGATCTCGTCGATCAACAATCTCAATAGGTCGTTCAGTCAGTGTCAGATCTTCCTGAACTTCCACGTCTTCGTAACGAATGATGTGCGAAGGGTCAAGAATGTATTTCCTTAACATCGACACATGAAAGACATTGTGAATGTGGGCATACTGTGGAGGTAGCTCAACACAATATGCCACTTCACCGATCCTTGCTAAAATCTCGAATGGTCCTACATACCTAGGACTCAACTTCCCTTTCTTACCGAAACGGAACACACTCTTGGTCGGTGAAACTCTGACAAAAACCATATCACCAACCTCGAATGATAACTCATGTTGTCTCTTATCATCATAACTCTGTTGTCTATCTTGTGTTGCTTTTAAACGTTCTTGGATTTTCTGTTGTAAGCTCCACTATTTTTCTGAAGAATTTTAGTTGATATATATATTCCATTGTGAAAAATTTCCTGTTTTGGCACAATCATTGCTTATAAATCTGGCATTTATCGCTTTCAGAGGTTCTGAATCGCGTAGATTCGCTCTACGAGGTGATTTGAGGCAAATCATGAGGAATCGAACTCCAATACTTGTAGATTAGATTTATATCATATTCATTTGGGTTCGCTTCGAATTTGGAGCCTAAACGAGAAAAATATCTCGTTATTTCATGTATTTTGGCAAAATAGGGTATATCGGTAATTATGAGTCATACCGAGGCCCAATTTCGTAGAAATTGGGGAATTAAATATACTTTATTATAATTTAAACCTTAATTCATGAAATATAATTTAAAATTTTAGTTTTTAAATTAGTTTAAACATGTCCATTTAAATAACCATTGAATTGGATTTTTATAAAGTAAATTATAAAATCAATAAAGCCTTGAAGTGGGTTTTTAAATTTTTTTAAATAAGGGTTGGTTTTGGGCATTTAGAAAACATTTGGCATGGGCTCCACCTCAGCCCATGTCATTTTGAGGGTTTATAAAAATATATTTTTAAAAAAAACTCTTTTCAAAAGGTGGTTTTGAAAAGTTGTAAAATCTAGGCTTGGGAGCCTTAAAAAGGAAATTTCAAAAGCTAGTGGGCTCAGCCCACGATTTAAGGAGGTAGGTTGGGTGCCTGTGATCATTGCAAAATTTTTCCTCTCGTAATATTCTCTCTCTTCCTTCTCTTTTCCTTTCTAACCTCTTATTTTCCTCCTTTTTGAAGGAAGAAAAAATAAAAGACAGAAAGAAAGAGAGAAGAGAAAAGGAGAGAAGAGGAATCCTTTTGCGGGGTCTCACTTGACCTTAATTTGAAAATATTTGAGAAAATAACTCGCCTCCGTTTTGAAATATTTGCGGGAAAACTGGGAGACGGGATCCGCTCGTCGGTACGAGGTTCGACCGTTCCTGGCGCCTTTACCAGGGGTAATCGAACCAAGGGTCAAATTTTATGCCTTTTGTTTTGCTAAGAAATTATCTAAGAATTTATTCTAAGTCTAAAATGCACAAAGAATCATGCTCGTGCAATGCAAGAATGTATGCTCTTTTTTAAAAATGTTTTGAAGAATTCCCAAGTGTTTCTGAGATGAAGATAGAGTGAAGAAATGGTTTTTAACTGAGAACTTAAGATTTAAAGTTCTAAGTTTTTGGAGTAATCAAGAGCTTGGGAAAATAAATCTGAACTTTGAAAGAGATGATTTTGAAGTTTGAGATAAAAGGAGAAGAAAGGAAATTTCAAAGTCATAAATGGACTTTGAATTTAGAATTTTGGATGAATGTTTGAAAATTGAATTGAATTCTAGCTTTGAAGCTTTGAAATCAGAATAAAATGTGAGAAATCAAAGTAGAATTGAGAAGTAAGATTGATTTGAAAGTTGGAAATTCGAGATAGAATTTGAATCCAAAGTCTGGATTTTAAATCGAGATCAAAATTTGAATTCTAGATTTAGAGTTTGAAAATGGGAATTGGATTTGAATTTTGGGGTGAAATGGATTTGGATTTTAGAATTGGGATCCAAGATGGAATTTGGATCTGAATGGAATTGGATTCAAGATTTGGAATCCAAGATGAAATTGGGATCTAAAGTCGGAGATCCAAAGTAAAGTTGGATTCTGGATCCTAAATGGAATTCGGATCTGCAATTTGAGATCCAAGATGAAGTTGGATTCTGGATCCTAAAATGGAATTGTATCTGAAGTCAGAGATCCAAAGTAGAATTGGGTTCTGGATCTTAAGATGGATTTAGATCTGAAGTCTGAGATCCAAAGTAGAATTGGTTCTGGATCCTAAGATGGATTTGGATCTGAAATCTGAGATCCAGAGTAGAGATGGGTTCTGGATCCTAGAATGGACTTGGATCTGAAATCTGAGATCCAAAGTAGAATTGGGTTCTGGATCCTAGAATGGACTTGGATCTGAAATCTGAGATCCAAAACAGAATTGGATTCTGGATCCTAGAATGGATTTTTGGATCTGAAGTCTGAGATCCAAAAAGTGGAGCTTGATACTTGGAAATCTGGATCCAAGCTGAGGTTAGGATCTAACTTTGGATTTTTGAAATTTCAAAATTGATTTTTTGAGAATGAATTTCAAAGTCAATTTGGACTTTGAAATTGAATTTGAAAAAAAAATGATTCAAGTTGAATTATAAACTTTGAATTTGATTTCAAAGTTTTTGGAAATGAGATGGAATTGAAATGGGGATTTGAAGAAGAAATATTTACAATCACTTGGGTTTTTTAAAAAGGAATTTTGAAAAATATGATGCAATTCTACCCTAAATGATGAATGAATTTAAATATTTTGAAATTAGATTTGAAAATCATATTTTATTCTTCAAATGAATTTAAATAAGATTAATGATATAATACACTCCCGACTATGGTCATTGAATATATTATATAATAGTCATATCTAAATTCAAATGAAGAATAAAATACTTTTTTTGGTGCTTTTATAGAATTTAAAATGAAATTAATTCTTAATGTACCCTGACTATGGCCATTGGTATATATATTAAATTAATTTTAGATCAAATTCTCATAAAAGAGGAAAATATTTAAAGAAAATATGATGATTTTGAAAAAAAAGGATCTAGTGTGGACCCAGTGTTATTTTGTAAAAGATAAAAATACTAAGTTTTGTCCACATCCTGACTATGGCCATTGATGTGGATCATCAACTTAGGATCACTTACCTCTTCCGAAATGGTGTATGTGTCATTCGTGTTGCCATTTGTGAGAATTATAGAAATAAAGACAAAAGATGCATGAAAACAAGCAAGTTATGATATTTACAATGCTCATTCATTCTACCTAAAACAGGGAATGTAAATTCTCATTAAGATCCTAACTTATTACAAGTTTTAAAAATTCAAATCTCAAATGATGATATTCTCCTCATATTCCCTGCAAAAACAAATTGGTTTGTGAAAAGAGAAGGAAAATTGCACCTATGTCAAGATATATGAGAAGATGGAAAAGGGGCATATATACCTATGTTCATATACGTACATGTATATATGTATATCTTATATATGTGCATGTATCTATACACATGAATATATATATATATATATATATATACATACATATATGTATACCTGATATGTGTATATGTATATATGGGTGAAATGGTAATCAGAGAAACATGGTGGATTTCTCAAGGACATTGAAGGTATTGACACCAATGAACAGGTATAATAACTCCATCATTTTAAGGGTTATGATGTCACCACATACTGGACTCATGCATCCTTGGCCTGGAATTCAAATCAGAGATATGATTTATAGAGATGCTCTGATGAAGGTGGAGATTCCTCTGTGGTGGAACCAAGCCCCTTGGCATAAGAGCCAGTAATGGGATTGATCCAACTCAGGTGAGCCGTGACAGGTTCAGTGGGCTTCTGATTAGGGATGATCTAAGTGAATTTTGCACGAAAATTTGACATATTCATGACTATATTTTGCGTAGGTGAACACAATGTATTCTTCATGAAAAAGTAAAAAAAGCAAGGACAAGAAATGTACCTAAATGCAGACTCCTAATGGATTTGAGCATGCTTAAACCATGGTTCTAAAAGTTCTGAATGATCTGAAAGACCTGCTTGCTTGGTACTGCAGTAACATTTGCATAAGAGCGTCATGAAAATTTAATGCCTTATTGATGACAGCACAGACCATAGGTAGATAATAGATGGAAGGCACAAACTTGACTCATGACACTGAACATCAATTATTTAAATCCCACAAAAGATGAACAAAGAGGGAAAGGTGAGTTTGAAAGTGGATACCATAGAAATCATAAATCAGAGGTCATAAAAAAATTTTCAACATGTACAACTGATGCAGTGACCATCCAATTACATGAACACTTGACACAACACAGCAAACTTGGCAGCGGCACCAGCATCTCCCTTAGTAAAAATAAAGGCATTGCAGCCTCACAGCATTGACTGCATAATTGACTGCAGTGTGCAGATAATGCTGCCGATAGAGGGGTAACACTTTACACACTGGATTGAGCCATATCTTACCAACCAGTTCAATAAATGAACCTTTTGCAAAAACACAGGACGGAAAACTGCACAGTATGAAAAGCAAGACTTTGGGGAAAAGCTGGCAACCAATTGAACAACACCGCATGTTAACTTGATTTAAATCAAGAAACAAAGTTTAATTTGACAAAAGCATTTATTGTCACTGAATTAATAATGAATCCACTATAACAACCATTTTATAGCCATTTGTTTTTTTTAAAAAAAATGATATTGAACCTCCACCAACACATTAACCAAAGAGAAAGATGTGCTATTGGAGATACATAGAGACTGCCACCTCCTCCTCCCAGCATTGTTACTCCAAAACAAAAATTAAAGAAGAGACAAGCATTAAATAACCAAAAAGCATTAAGGTCGCAGATAAGAATGAAAGCACCAACATCACTGACGGCTGATCCCATGATTTGGTTCCAAGCCTAAATTTTATCATTATTTCACCATTCTCATTCACATGTGTGAGTGACATCAGCACATTTGACACATAAGGAAGAGAAAGAACTCTGAAGAATATCCTCATGTTGTATATGCAAGAAAACCATCCCATGAATTATCAGACATTGAGTAATTTAGATATAGTTACAGAGGAAGAGTGATCAATGAAAATTACCTTCATGGAAACAGTAAAATGACTGCCCATACTGCCATGAACTCTTGGCTTTCCAGGTTTAGGCAGTGTAAAAAAAAAGGATTATGCACAAGCATCAGAACAACAGAAAACATGGTGAACTGTGGTAAAGCAGAGCATTGTGAAGTGGGAACTGATGCTGTAAGTTGAATGATATATTTCATGGTAAGATATAATGAACCTATTGGGAAATAAAGAGAAGATAAACACAGGACGAGGAAAATGTAATATCAAAGCACAAGACCAATGGTAATAAAATCCTATGCTAATACCACTAACATTATACAGGTAGTCGGTGATGTTGATCCGAGATTTCTCCAGCCAAAAAAAATTTACAAGGAAAGGAATCAATGACGTAGAATCAATGGGGGATATAAAATGGCAACTCAGAATGAGATACCAAGATGCAATTAATGGGTTAGTATTGTTGATGCATGGTAAATTGGCAGCAAAAGAAAAACAAGCCGTGATCTATTAAAGTAAACAAGCAAAACATGATTTATTTACAGTAAAGCTAACTCAAATATAAGTGAGACCTATAAACTAAATGATCAAAGGGTTAACAAAACAAAACATATGACATGTCATTGCAGATGAGATTGAGCGTTTGTACATGATGAATAAAGTGGTGCACAGTTTATTTCGAAACAGGACTATGTAGAGGAAATGCTTATAAATAAGTACTGTTCAGTGAATCAGATCTCCAATTCTTTTTAACAGAGGCAGTAGATTCAGAATCACTGCAATCGGGAACAACTATGTAAATGCAGATTATAACAATGGAAGGAAAAATACGTTGCATAGATGTTGCACACAGATAATATGAGAGATTCAATGCGACAGTAATCTAAACACATCAATAAAGGTGAACGCAATGATCTGAATGATCAAACCTGCAAAATATTCAAATGAAACACCTAGGTGACGAATCAACCTGATGGAGATAATAAAGTAAAAAAAAAATGCAGACAAGAATGGGCACCGATGGGGATCTGATTTAAATTTTTGATCAAATCTGAACCACCGATTCTTTCAAAATATTGCCTGATCTAAATTGATCTTTTATCCGATGATGGACCAGTATCCGACCGATCATCGATGGATCAGGAAAAGAAAAGCAATGCATCTTAGATTAAAACAACAAAATCAACCTAAAGCATAAAAAATGCAGAAATGTAAACGGATGTGGGATTAATCCTATCCCTTCTCTGTTGCACGGGTATATGTCAAGGTCGCTAGAGGCAACTCAGACACTACCATGGTGCGTCAATCGGGGCAACGTAAAGAAAATCTAGGAAAATGTACACGTAGAAAATAATAGAGAGGATAAAGGGAATTTACAGAAAAGGGGTGTTATCGTCGCAAAAATTTTCCCGTCTTCCCTTCCTTGCGGAAGAGAGAGGAAAACGCTTTCGCGATTCAAACTTGACCGAATTTTAGAAATTGTTTTGAAATACTCGCCTCCGTTTTGAAAATTGCGGAAAAATCCATGGGATGGGGCTCGACCTGTCGGTACGAGGTTCGACCGTTCCTGCCGCCTTTAAAAGGGGTAATTGAACCAAGGACCAAAATTATGCTTGACTTAGTGAAATTATCGAAATTGTATTCTATCCTAAATGCACAGAGAATTCAGGCATGTGCTATGAGATTTTTGGAAAATGTAAATTGAAAAATATGATGTATGCTTAGAAAACATTTGGAGTTGAGAAATTTTCAGGAAAAGATGGAAATCAATCTCTCAGGAAACTCAGACGAAGAAGGTTTGAAATCTCGAGAAAGTTTAT